>NW_022630745.1:0-63175 GCF_010909765.2 Amblyraja radiata | reverse complement strand
CTCTTTTTTTTTTTTTTTTTTTTGAAAATATTTTTTATTGGAGATAGGTACATAACCAAAATACATCATTACAGTCTTACATTTTTAAATTGATAATATTGTCAATTATTATTACATTGTCTCCAATACTTTTTGCCTTTTTTTTTTTTTTAAACTAGAAGAACTAAAGAGATAGATGAAGTAAAGAAAGAAAAGAAAGAGAAGAAAAACAAAAACAAAAAAAAAAAAAAAAAAAAAGGTAGTTAAAGAAGAATGGAAAAATTTGTTAAAATAAAAAAGACTTCATTCGAGATATATTCGTACATTTCAGAGTATAGTATTTCATCCATTCTTTAGCCCGCGTGCTAGTCAGGTTCCTGTGCTGAACCATTCTGACCCTTTAAGTAATCAATAAAAGGAGACCATGTTCCAACGAATAATTCCTGTTTGTCCAACAGGGAAAATCTGATTCTTTCCACGTTTAAGGTCTCCGTCATTTCTATAATCCACATTTTGATTGTGGGGGCCGTAGGGCCTTTCCAAAATTTTAGAATTAATTTTTTTCCTGTTATTAAACTATAATCAATAAAGTTTCTTTGTGTTGTTCTAAGTGTTTGATTTAATTCTAATATTCCGAGTATTATTAATTTTGGATCTGGGTCCAATTGTGTGCTGGTTACTTTAGATATTATACTAAAAATATTTACCCAGAATTTTTAATTTTTATACAGTTTGCAAACATATGAGATAATGTAGCTTCTAAATGTTGACATTTATCACATATAGGTGAGATATGTTGAAAAATTTTATGTAGTTTTGTTTTTGAATAATGTAACCTATGTATTACTTTAAATTGTATTAGAGAATGTCTGGCGTTTAGTGAACACTGATGTATGTGTTGCAAACTTTCTTCCCAAGTATCTTTCGTTATTACTTGATTTAATTCTTTTTCCCATGTTTGTCTGTGTAAGTCCGTCGAGGGAATGTCACTGTCTAATAAGATATTGTATATATAAGATATTAATTTTTCTGTATTAGGATGTTTGTTCCAACATTCATCAAGAATTTCTGAATTTCTAATTCGAAAATTTTGGGAGTTCGATTTTACATAATCTCTAAGTTGAAGATATCTGAAATAATCATTTCCTCGAAGTCCATAAGTCTGTTGCAATTCCTGAAATGTCAGAAAAGTGCCTTCCTTGTAAAGTTGTCCCATATTTTTAATTCCATAATTCTTCCATTGTGTAAAACCCCCGTCCAACCATGAAGGCTTAAACAAAGGATTATTCACAATTGGAAGAAAAGTGATAAATTATCTAATTTTAATGTCTTTTTTAATTGTTTCCAGATTCGTATAGCACTAAATATTATAGGGTTTTCCCTATAAATTTTTTTGTTTAATTTAGACGTAGCAAATAATATCGAACCGATATCAAAAGGTAAACAATCTTCCTTTTCCATTTTTAACCAGTCTGGTTGATGATCTATTTCTTCCAACCAGAAATTCATATTTTTAATGTTAACTGCCCAGAAATAAAACAAAAAATTGGGTAAAACCAAGCCTCCATTTATTTTTGATTTACACAAGTGTCTTTTGTTTATCCTATGATTCTTATAATCCCAGATAAAATCATTAACAATAGAGTCCAATTTTTAAAAAAATTTTTTTGCCAGATATATCGGAATAGTCTGAAAAAGATATAATATTTGCGGTAAAAAAATCATTTTTATGGCATTGATTTTGCCTACCGTTGAGATAGGAAGTGTTTTCCAGTATTGAATATTCTTATGTAGTTTGTTCAGTAATGGGGGGAAATTTGCTTTAAATAATGATGTATATATCTTAGTTACATAAATACCTAGATATTTAAATTTTTCATTTACTATTTTAAATGGAAATTGTTGTATTGTCTGTTTGTTATGTTCCCTTATTGGCATAATTTCACTTTTATTCCAATTTATTCTGTATCCTGAAAGTGAACCAAATTGGGTTATTAGCTTTAATAAGTTTGGAATACTAATTTCTGGTTTTGTAATGTAAATTAATACATCATCTGCGTATAGAGAAATTTTATTCACTGTGTCCTTTGTGTTATACCCATGTATTTCTGGATGCCCCCTAACTCTTTCTGCCAGTGGCTCAATAGCAAGCGCAAATAATAATGGAGATAATGGGCATCCTTGTCTACAACCTCTAGATAGGCTAAATTTAGGTGACAACCTTTGGTTTGTAAATATTCTAGCCGTGGGATTTGTATATAACAGTTTTATCCATGTACAGAATTTCTCCCCTAGCTGCATATTTTCCATCACCGAAAATAAATAAGGCCATTCGACCTGATCAAATGCTTTTTCAGCGTCAAGTGAAATTATTGCTAGATCTTCATTAATAATTCTCTTAGAATATATAATATTAAATAATCTTCTTAGATTATAATATGAGTACCGTTTCTGAATAAAGCCTGTTTGGTCAGGGTGTATTAATTTATTCATCACTGTACCTAATCTATGCGCTAGTATTTTAGTTAAAATTTTCTGATCTGTATTTAAAAGTGCAATTGCTCTGTATGATCCCGGGTCTTCCAGATCTTTATCAGCTTTAGGAATAAGTGTTATTATTGATTCATTTAAAGTGTCTGGAAGTTTCTGTTGAGTATATATAAACTCATACAGTCTTTGTAAACGTGGGCTAAGCAAATCATAAATTTTTTTATAAAATTCGGAACCTAAACCATCTGGTCCTACTGCTTTACCATTTTTTAAAGAGCCAATAGACTCCTCAATATCCTTTATCGTAATCTCCCTTTCTAATAATTCTCTATCGTTTGAATCTAAACCTTTTAAATTACATTTTATTAAAAAATCTGCTATTCCTTCTGATTGTGCTACGGTTTTAGTTGAATAAAGGTTATGATAGTATTGGAGACATCTATCATTTATATCCTTGGGCATTTTTAATAATTCTCCTGTCTCTGTTCTAATTTTATGAATTGTTTTTTCCCCTTCCATTTTTCGTAACTGACGTGCTAATAATTTTTGTGGTTTGTCTCCAAATTCAAAATGTAGTTGTTTGGTTTTTTGATAAAGTTTTATTACTTGTTCTGAATACATTTTATTTAATTTATATTTCAATACAGCAATTTTATTATGTTTTAAAGTAGATGGCATTCTCGCATTTTCTATATCTAGTTGCTTGATTTCAATTTCCAATGTTTGTTGCTTAATCCTGTTCTCTTTATTATAAAATGCTTGAGCAGAAATTAATGTACCTCGAACATACGCTTTAAACGTTTCCCACATAAGAGAAGTAGGTGTGTCAGGGTTGTCATTTACCTCAAAAATATTTGAATCTGTTTAATAATATATTCCTGGCATGATCTTTCGTTCAAAATTTGTGGGTTAAATCTCCAATATGCTTGTTTCTCGGACATTCCATTTAATTTAATCATGAATGTTACAGGTGCGTGATCTGAGATTATAATGTTATGGTATTTTGAATTATAAATAAATGGGATAAACGTAGAGTCAACTAAAAATAATCTATTCTTGAGTATGTTTTGTGTACTGGTGAGTAAAATGAATATTCCCGTCCCGTTGGGTTTTCTATTCTCCAGATATCCTTAATATTAGTGGTATTAATAAATGAATTTAGAAATACACTTGATTGAGATTTTACTTTTTTTTGCCTTGATGATCTGTCTAAGTATGGATCTAATGTACAATTGAAGTCTCCTCCAATTATTAATTTATATTGTGTAAATTCAGGAATTTTATTAAATGTTTTATTAAAACACTTGGGGTTATCAAAATTAGGCCCATAAACATTAAGAAGAATCACTTTTTCTCCATTTAACTCTCCAACTAATATAATATATCTACCATCAATATCCACTATTGTTGAAGAGTTCTTAAAAGGTATTCCTTTACGAATTAGTATTGCAACTCCTCTGGACTTATGGGAAAAGGAGGAATGATATGATTCAGCGATCCACTTAGCTTTAAGTCTATGTTGAGATTCCTTTTTAAGGTGTGTTTCTTGTAGAAATATTATATCTGTTTTGATTAAATTTAGATGTGCCAAAACTTTACCTCTCTTAATTGGTTCATTAATTCCCTTGACATTCCAACTACAAAATGTTATTCCCTGACCCCCTCTTATCATATTAACATCTTGCATATTGTTTCTAAGGTGGTCTATAACCGAGCAGAAGATACAACACATAGAACCTGACCCTGCTCCCGAACCTCAAATAGATGAATTTAAAATCATATACATCGCTCTTCCGAACACATCTCCTTGTATTAGTCTTATTTTTCCATTCAAACATTAAATTATAAAAATATTTAAAGTGAAAAAAGTGATAGAGTTGGTTAGTATAGGGTGAAAGAAAAAGAACTACATCTACAATTAGTGTAGTTAGTGATAGCCACACTAACGTGGCTAGCAAAAATGTCCTTCTGCAGTTGTACAGGGCCCTAGTGAGTCCACACCTGGAATATTGTGTGCAGTTTTGGTCCCCTAATTTGAGGAAGGACATTCTTGCTATAGAAGGAGCCCAGCGTGGGTTCACCAGGTTAATTCCCGGGATGACGGGACTGTCATATGCTGAGTGAATGGAGCGGCTGGGCTTGTATATTCTGTAGTTTAGAAGGATGAGAGGATATCTTATCGAAACATGTAAGATTATTAAGGGTTTGGACACGCTAGAGGCTTGTTTCCGATGTTGGGGGAGTCCTGAACCAGGGGCCACACACAGTTTAAGAATAAGCGGTAAACCATTTATAACGGAGACGATGAAACACTTTGTCACACACAGAGAGTTGTGAGTCTGTGGAATTCTCTGCATCAGAGGGCGGTGCAGGCCGGTTCTCTGAATACTTCCAAGAGAGAGTTAGATTGTGCTCTTAAAGATAGCGGAGTCAGGGGATATGGGGAGAAGGCAGGAACGGGGTACTGATTGGGGATGATCAGCCGTGATCACATTGAATGACGGGGCTGGCTCGAAGGGCCGAATGGCCTACTGCTGCACCTATTGCTTATTGTCTATTGAAAGTGTAGAATAGACCATTGTCAGCCAAGCCGAGTTAACAACGAGGCAAACAATATAAATTTTAATCAGGGGGTCAGTCAGACTGGTCGGAGAACTAGTATGGAAGGGTTCCTAAAAGATAGTCAAGTCAAATGCTACACACTCCTTGATACAATTTAAAATACTATATAGATTACATTATTCGAAGGCAAAATTAAATAGGATGTTTCCAAACATTTCCCCTCTCTGCGATAAATGTCAATTTGACGAAGCCAACTTAACGCACAACTTTGTAACGTGTATAAAAATTCAAAAATTCTGGGTGGACATTTCAAAAATTACCTCCTAAGTTATCATTATCCAACTGAACCCAGAGCCAACATTAATAATATTAGGATTATCAGAACATAGCATAGACTTTACGATAACTCAGAGACAATTTATTGACTACAGTCTAATAACTGCGAAAAAATTAATACTGACATTTTGGAAAAAATAATAGCAGCCCCCGCACTTAAAATGTGGATTACGGAAATGACTGAGACCTTGCATTTGGAAAAAAATACGACTTGTCTTCATTGACAAACGAGAATTATTTGTTAGAATATGGTCTACATTTATTGAATTTTTGAAAAGGTAAATTGATTTAGCACGGGATCAGCGTTGAAACGTGAGTTTGGGATTGAATGATCCAACATTTCCTCGATCTATCTCCACAATCTTGTTATTGCTAGTTTCCTATTGCGTTTCCTTATTTGTCTCTTCTTAGTTTATCTCATCTTTTTCACCCTTTATCTTTATTCTTTAAAAAAACTGAAGCTAAGTAAGAAATCTGTTACTATTATTTGTATAAATGCTTCTAATACAAATATTAAAAAAAAGATAGCCGCCAATCTTCATACCCTTGAGTTGTAAGCTGACCAAGCTAAATATGACGTGCTATGCCTCCAATTAGCGTTGGTGCCAACCTTTGAATTCAATGCCCTTTATAGACAGTAGACAACAGACAATAGACAATGAAAAATAGACATTAGGTGCAGGAGTCGGCCATTCGGCCCTTCGAGCCATGCAATGTGATCATGGCTGATCATCCCCAATCAATACCCCATTCCTACCTTCTCCCCATATCCCCTGACTCCGCTATCTTGAAGAGCCCTATCTAGCTCTCTCTTGAAAGCATCCAGAGAACCTGCCTCCACCGCCATCTGAGGCAGAGAATTCCACAGACTCACCACTCTCTGTGAGAAAAAAGTGTTTTCTCGTCTCCGTTCTAAATGGCTTACTCCTTATTCTTAAACTGTGTCCGCTGGTTCTGGACTCCCCCAACATCAGTAACATGTTTCCTGCCTCTAGCGTCTCCAAACCCTTAACAATCTTATATGTTTCAATGAGATACCCTCTCATCCTTCTAAATTTCTAAACTCCAGAGCCACACTCTAACGAAGACGAGGGCGCCACACGCCAGCTTCACGTGACCAAGTTGACCATTGCCTATTTACGTGACTGGGGAGAGACCAATGTTGATGACGTCAAAGTTCCAGGTCAACCAGGGGTCGACAGGAAACGTGGGCATTGTGGATCCCGTCCTCGTTGAGATGATGACGCTGCAGATATCTGACACTGGATTAAAGTCAAGTCAATAGTATTTTATTGTCATATGTCCCGGGTGGGACAATACAATTCTTACTTGCTGCAGCACAACAGACTATGTGAATATGTAAACATAGTTCATAACGGGTCGAGAGAATAAAAACGTTCAATAAATTACAAATATGGTGCAATAATAATATAGTCTTTTGCAGTTCAGTGCCCAGGACTTATTTAGAGTCATAAAGTGGTACAGTGTGGAAACAGGCCCTTCGCCCCAACTTGCCTACAGCGGCCGACATGTCCCAGCTACACTCGTCCCACCTGCTTGCGCTTGGTCCATATCCCTCCAAACCTGTCATATCCATGTACCTGTCTAACTGTTTCCTAAACGCTGGGATAGTCCCAGCATCAACTACCTCCTCGGGCAACTTGTTCCATACACCCACCCTGTGTGGAAAAGTTACCCTTCAGATTCCTATTAAATCTTTTACCCTTCACCTTGTACCTATGTCCTCTGATCCTCGATTCCCCTACTCTGGGCAAGAGATCCTGTGCATCTACCCGATATATTCCTCTCGTGATTTTGTACACCTCTATAAGCTGTATCTCTGTAAGGAGATAGCAGATATTAGTAGTAAGCACAAGGTAGTGATTGTGGGAGATTTCAACTTTCCACACATAGACTGGGAAACACATTCTGTAAATGGGCTGGATGGTTTGGAGTTTGTAAAATGTGTGCAGGATAGTTTTTTGCAGCAATACATAGAGGTACCTACTAGAGGAGGGGCAGTGCTGGACCTCCTGTTAGGAAATGAGACGGGACAGGTGGCGGAGGTATGCGTTGGGGAGCACTTCGGTTCCAGTGATCACAATACCATTAGTTTCAATATAATTATGGAGAAGGTCAGAACTGGACCTAGGGTTGAGATTTTTGATTGGAGAAAGGCTAACTTTGATGAGATGCGAGATGATTTAAAAGGAGTGGACTGGGACATTTTGTTTTATGGGAAAGATGTAGAAGAGAAATGGTGGACATTTAAAGGGGAAATTTTAAGAGTACAGAATCTTTATGTTCCTGTTCGGTTGAAAGGAAACAGTAAAAATTGGAAAGAGCCCTGGTTTTCAAGGGAAATTGGACATCTTGTTCGGAAAAAGAGGGAGATCTACAATAATTATAGGCAGCATGAAGTAAATGAGGTGCTTGTGGAGTATAAGGAATGTAAAAAGAATCTTAAGAAAGAAATTAGAAAAGCTAAAAGAAGATACGAGGTTGCTTTGGCAAGTAAGGTGAAAGTAAATCCAAAGGGTTTCTACAGCTATATTAATAGCAAAAGGATAACGAGGGATAAAATTGGTCCATTGGAGAAACAGAGTGGGCAGCTATCTGCAGACCCAAAAGAGATGGGGGAGATATTGAAAAATGTCTTTTCTTCGGTATTCACCAAGGAGAAGGATATTGAAGTATGTGAGGTAAGGGAAACGAGTAGAGTAGTTATGGATACTATGAGTTTCAAAGTAAAAGAAGTACTGACACTTTTGAAAAATATAAAAGTGGATAAGTCTCCAGGTCCTGACAGGATATTCCCTAGGACATTGAGGGAAGTTAGTGTAGAAATAGCCAGGGCTATGACAGAAATATTTCAAATGTCATTAGAAACGGGAATAGTCCCCAAGGATTGGCGTACTGCGCATGTTGTTCCATTGTTTAAAAAGGGTTCTAAGAGTAAACCTAGCAATTATAGACCTGTTAGTTTGACTTCAGTGGTGGGCAAATTAATGGAAAAGATACTTAGAGATAATGTATATAAGCATCTGGATAAACAGGGTCTGATTAGGAACAGTCAACATGGATTTGTGCCTGGAAGGTCATGTTTGACTAATCTTCTTGAATTTTTTGAAGAGGTTACTAGGGAAATTGACGAGGGTAAAGCAGTGGATGTTGTCTATATGGACTTTAGTAAGGCCTTTGACAAGGTTCCTCATGGAAGGTTGGTTAAGAAGGTTAAACTGTTGGGTATAAATGCAGGAATAGTAAGATGGATTCAGCAGTGGCTGAATGGGAGAAGCAAGAGGGTAATGGTGGATGGCTGTTTGTCGGGTTGGAGGCAGGTGACTAGTGGGGTGCCTCAGGGATCTGTGTTGGGTCCTTTGTTGTTTGTCATGTACATCAATGATCTGGATGAAGGGGTGGTAAATTGGATTAGTAAGTATGCAGATGATACCAAGATAGGGGGTGTTGTGGATAATGAAGAGGATTTCCAAAGTCTACAGAGTGATTTAGGCCATTTGGAAAAATGGGCTGAAAGATGGCAGATGGAGTTTAATGCTGATAAATGTGAGGTGTTACACCTTGGCAGGACAAATCAAAATAGGACGTACATGATAAATGGTAGGGAATTGAAGAATACAGTTGAACAGAGGGATCTGGGAATAACCGTGCATAGTTCCTTGAAGGTGGAATCTCATATAGATAGGGTGGTAAAGAAAGCTTTTGGTATGCTAGCCTTTATAAATCAGAGCATTGAGTATAGAAGCTGGGATGTAATGTTAAAATTGTACAAGGCATTGGTGAGACCAAATCTGGAGTATGGTGTACAATTTTGGCCGCCCAATTATAGGAAGGATGTCAACAAAATAGAGAGAGTACAGAGGAGATTTACTAGAATGTTGCCTGGGTTTCAACAACTAAGTTACATAGATAGGTTGAATAAGTTAGGTCTTTATTCTCTGGAGCGCAGAAGGTTAAGGGGGGACTTGATAGAGGTCTTTAAAATGATGAGAGGGATAGACAGAGTTGATGTGATCAAGCTTTTCCCTTTGAGAATAGGGAAGATTCAAACAAGAGGACATGACTTCAGAATTAAGGGACAGAAGTTTAGGGGTAACATGAGGGGGAACTTCTTTACTCAGAGAGTGGTAGCGGTGTGGAATGAGCTTCCAGTTGAAGTAGTGGCGGCAGGTTCGTTGGTATAATTTAAGAATAAATTGGATAGGCATATGGATGAGAAGGGAATGGAGGGTTATGGTATGAGTGCAGGCAGGTGGGACTAAGGGGAAAAAATTGTTCGGCGCGGACTTGTAGGGCCGAGATGGCCTGTTTCCGTGCTGTAATTGTTATATGGTTATATGGTTATAAGCTCTCCCCTCATCCTCCTGCTCTCCAAGGAATAGAGACCCAGCCGCCAACCTCTCCCTATAGCTCACACCTTCTAGTCCTGGCAACATCCTCGTAAATCCTCTCTGAACCCATGCAACCTTGACAATATCGTTCATGTAACACGGTGCCCAGAACTGAACATAATATTCTAAACGCAGCATCTCCAACGTCTTATGCAACTCGAACATGACCTCCCATCATCTATCCTTCGGTACTATGATGTCCCTAGTTCATTATTCCGGCTCGGATAATCCATCTCACGGCTGTATAACACTACTGTCTTCTTGTCAACGAAATAAACTCATATCATGAATAGAACACCAGGCAGGCACGGGTTATTGATTGGGGATGACCAGCCAAGATCACAATGAATGGCGGTGCTGGCTCGAAGGGCCGAATGGCCTCATCCTGCACCTATTTTCTATGTTTCTATGTTTCTATGTCTCTATGTACCAACCTGTTCAATATCCTGGAGATTTTCATACGGGACCGATCCGTCCCCGGCATTTGCAGCCACTGTATCTGCGGAAATACAAGGCCTTCAGTCACGAAGTCAAGTTTGTCCACTACAATCATTTGTCCAGCGCAAATGCAGAATATTCGGCCAATTTCCACTGTACTAGCTATCAAATGTATCCAATTCCTTCCCCGGGAATGAGCCGTTATCCTGTTAATAGGTCCCGCTGCAGCGAGACCGCACCTGGAGTATTGTGTGTAGTTTTATCTCCTAATTTGAGAAAGGGCATTCTTGCTATTGAGTGAGTAGGTTGAATTGAATTGAATTGAATTGAATTGAAATGAATATATTTTATTGACCGCGGCCTTCGTTGAGAAGTGGCCGATTCGGAAACGCCAAGCCGCTGAGAGTGTTGTTCCGTTCCGACGTTGGAGTTCCGAACATCCCGGCGAGAGGGCCTGAACATCGGGCCACCGCAGCGGCGACTGCGGAGGCTGAAAGGCCCCGGACCACGGGTGAACGAAGAAGAAGATGTCTGAACTTTATTGCCTTTCCTCGCAGTGGGAAACGTTGATTCCGCTGTGTGCGGATGTTCATGTTAAATTCTATCGTGTGTTGTGCGCTTTTTATTCATATGGCTGTATGGTAACTCAAATCTCCCTGTACCATTTGGTGCATGTGGCAATAAATGTAACTTGAACTTGATCCAAGTATGTACACACATACAATCAGTTGACGTTGGCGCTCTGCTCGCCAGTAACAACACGATATACTGTGTTCTGCCATTAACTTACTATCTCCTCCGAAAGTCCTGTCCGTGTCGTTATTCGTCCGGGGTGCGGGTTTGGGTCTAAACAAACATAAACCAGATACAATGTGTGAGAAAGAATTGCAGATGCTGGTTTAAATCGAAGATAGACACAAAAATGCTGGCGTAACTCAGCAGGACCTACTCCTGCGCCTATTGTCTATTGTCTGGTTCTGGACTCCCCCAACATCGGGAACATGTTTCCTGCCTCTCACGTGTCCAATCCCATAATAATTTCATATGTTTCAATAAGATCCCCCTCTCATGTTTCTAAATTCCAGGGTATACAAGCCCAGCCACTACATTCTATCAACATATGACTGTCCCGCCAACCCGGGAATTAACCTGGTGAACCTACGCTGCACTCCCTCAAAAGCACCCTCAATAACTGTGATCTTCCTAAACACCGCTCAGATCTGCCCTTACATCGCATTGTTGCACTGCTATCTACTTCATTGGTGACCCTCGGACTATTCTTGATCAGACTTTGCTGGCTTTACGTTGCACTAAACGGTATTCACCTATCACGTATCTGTCTGTACACTGTACATTGCTCGATTGCAATCATGTCTTTCTGCTGACTGGTTAGCTCGGGACAAAAAGCTTTCACTCTCAGGTTTTTCGCTGCCAGACAGGATTTCTGGAGAACGTGGACAGGTGCAAAGTGCTGGAGCAACTCAGCGGGTCAGGCAGCATCTCTGGAGAACACGGACAGGTACGAAGTGCTGGAGTAACTCAGCGTGTCTGGCTGAATCTTTGGAGAAGTGAAATTTCTCCATCTAAATTGAGATAAATGTGGAAGAAAATCTGTAGGGAGACGCATTTACCCGCTTGTCTTCTTGGCGATGAACCAAGCGCAGAGTCCGCTGATCAAACTGGGAAAAGGTACAACGGCAATGATGACGGCAATGTTGACGATAGGAATGAAACCCAAATGACAGTCCAACACTAAAGCAAAAAAAAAACAAAACAGCATTGGAATTCACATGACGGATGCAAATGTCTTTCATTAAGGACCTGCATTCTTCGGACAACCGGCTTTTTAACAAGAGACATGTAGATGTTTAGATTAGAGATACAATATTGAAACGGTCCCTTCGGCCCGACGAGTCCAAGTCGCCCATCGATCACCCACTCACACCAGTTCTCTGCCCAGTCCAAAACTGGGCCAGTTTACAGAGGAACGATAACATGGAGAGTCGGCACCCGCTGAGGAAACCCAAGCCGTCACGGGGAGAACGTGCAAACTCCACACAGACAGACAGCACTCGAGCTCAAGATCGACCCGGGTCTCTGGCGATGTGAGGCAGCAGCTCTACCAGCATCGCCACCGTGTGGCCGCGAGGGCGAGTGCCTGTATCGAGGGTTCATACGCAAACATAAAGTGAGATAGAATGGTTACCTGCATACGAAACAACTGCAGATGCCGGTTTAACTCGAAGGTAGTCATAGAATGCTGGAGTAACTCAGCGGGGCATGCAGCATCTCATGGGAGAGGGAATGGGTGACTTTTCGGGTCGAGACCTTTCTTCAGACTGATCCTAGGAATGAGTGGGTGAAGATATGACCTGCGTTTGGCGGCACTGGACATGTACTCGCTGGAGTTTAGAATAATGAGGGGGGATCTCATTGAAACTTTACCGAATAGTGAAAGGCTTAGATAGAGTGGATGTGGAGAGGGTGTGTCCACTAGTGCGAGAGTCTAGCACCAGAATTAAAGAACGTTCTTTTACGAAGGAGATGAGGAGGGATTTCTTTAGCCAGAGGATGATGAATCTGTGGAATTATTTGCCACAGAAGCCTATGGAGGCCAAGTCAGTGGATATTTTTAAGGCAGCGGTAGATAGAATCTTGATTAATACGGGCGTCCGTGGATATGGGTTTTGGAGGGTGATGCAGATCTGCCATGATTGAATGGCGGAGTAGACTTGATGTGCCGAATAGCCTAACTTTACTCCTATTCCGAATGATGTAGATGTACTGTTTCTGCCATTACTAATATTCAGTACAATCTAAAGTCTTTGAGTGCCTCTGTACTTACCACCAACACTCACAGATGTCTCATCGCTTTCGCTGTTCAGTCCATTGCTTACGATGCATTTGTACAACCCTGTGTCGGTCCTCTCTACTGGGTCAATGAGCAGAATATGTCTGGCTATAGTTATCCTGTTATTCTGCTGGACAGGTTGATTGGTAAATAACCATTTCCGCTTCAATTGAGTTCCCCGGGCGCCACACGTCAGCACGACGGATTCTCGGTGTTCCGCCGTCTCAAAATTGTTGGCTCGCAGAGTGACATTCGCCACCGGTTCTGAGGAGAGAATAGCGATTTAAAATATGGCGGAGCGGAGTTATACCACCTACACCACCACGTATTCCTATCCCTGGAGCTCCTGTCTCATGCTCTGTCGACGGTCAATAACTGCATCCACAAAGGTCACATCGTATTTGGGCGCAAGACCTGTTTGTGACCACTGGAGGCAGCATTTCACTTACGCATCCTATTGCCCCTAAAACAAAGAATATGGCGACTCAACTACGATCTTGGGCCCGCAGTCATAGAATCGTACAGTAGGGAAATGGGCTCGTCAGCCCAATGCAGGTTGACTTACGCAGGTTGGGTGGGTGGGCAGATGAACAGCAGATGCAGTCTAATATGGATAAGCAGGCAGTGAAAAAAGCGAATAGCATGCTGGGATTCATAACACGATGAGTTGAGTATAAGAGCAAAGAGCTCCTTCTGTAATTGTACAGGTCCATAGTGAGACCACACCGGTAGTGTTGTGTGCTGTTTCTGTCCCCTAATTTGAGGAAGGTAATTCTTGTCCCCTGGTTCTGGACTCCCCCAACATCGAGAACATGTTTCCTGCCTCTAGTGTGTCCAAACCCTTAACAATCTTATATGTTTCAATGAGATCGCCTCTCATCCTTCTAAACTCCAGAGTGTACAAGACCAGGTGCTCCATTCTCTCAGCATGTGACAGTCCCGCCATCCCGGGAATTAACCTTGTAAACCTGCGCTGCCCCCCCCTCAATAGCAAGAATGTCCATACTCAAATTAGGGGACCAAAACTGCACACAATACCCCAGGTGTGGTCCCACTAGGGTTCTGTACAGCTGCAGAAGTAACTATTTGCTCCTATATTCCACTCCTCTTGTTATAAAGGTCATTGGCTGTCTTCACTGCCTGCTGTACCTGCATGCTTACTTTCATACACTGATGTACAAAGACCCCAGATCCCGTTGTACTTCCCCTTTTCCCAGCATGACGCCAATTAGATAGTAATCTGCCTTCCTGTTTTTGCTACCGAAGTGGATAACCTCACATTTATCCGCATTAAACATAATCTGCCATGCATCTGCCCACTCCCCCAACCTGTTCAAGTCACCGTAAGAATAAAATGACAATAATAATTCGATGTTTGAACAAGATCACATCAAACTCACCGAGCGCCTGCAGTGTGATGGTCGTTGAGGCTTGTGCGGCGCCGCCTACTGCCGTGACTGTCAGTCTGTAATCCCCGTTGTCCGCCGCGTTCACCGACCTCAGCACCAGCGACCCGCTGGTGAGGTTTAAATTCACCCGTGACCTGTACTCAGCAAGGATCGACGGGGATTTTCCGATCCAGGAGACGATCGTTCTCCTTTTGAAACCCAAGTTCGATTTGAAAACCCAGCCTCCACCTTCGATAGCATTTGACGGCCGTACTGTGAACTCCGCGTCGCCCCAGATGCGGACATATAAGTCTCTCTGTGCCGGCTCGACGGTAAATCCCTGAGACCCGCCTGAGGATGAGAGACCCGCATGAGAGCGGGCGAAAGTTCACAAGTGATAGGAGCAGAGTTAGGCCATTCGGCCCATCAGGGCTACCCCGCCATTCAAGCATGGCTGATCTGTCTCACCCTCCTAAACCTGCCTTCTCCCCATAGCCCCTGTCACCCGTACTAATCAACAATCTATCTATCTCTGCCTTAAATATATCCACTGACTTGTGGATATATTTATAAAAACGTCCTTTTACTTTCGTTGCTGTGCCCTCTGCTCCTAGACTTTCCCACATCCACTCAATTCAGGCCTTTCACTATGCTGTAAGTTTCACTAAGGTCCCCCCTCGTTCTTCGAAACGCCTGCGGGTATAGGCCCAGTGCCGACAAACGCTCATCGTGTTATTTCTGTTAACTCATCATAAATTGATCCGTCATAAGTTAATTCCAAGGCTGTGCCCTCTGGTCCTAGACTCTCCCCACGAAGTGGAAACATCCTCTTCACATCAACTCTTCCCCCAGCATGTGTGTACACTTGTTTGAATTTAATTCTGCCGTTCCCCACGCCCCGCTCGGCGACAAAAACCACCGCCGTCGGTCTGAGAGAGCGACGCTCACCCGTGGATATGATGAGGCAAATGGCGAGCGCGTCCAACGGCAGCAGCGCCATCCCATGCGGGCAACGTCCGTCTTGGTGATACTCACACACTGAGCCGCGCTTCCTGCTTTCAGCTTCAGCTGACTGGAGTCCAGTCAAAGGCGGCGCCGCAGATGAATAGAGCCGTTACCGACCCCCAATTCCTCGATTATAATCATGTATAGTCTTTCTGCTGCCTGGTTAGCACGCAACAAATGTTTTTTTAACTGTATCTCGGTCAGCGTGACAACCAAGTAAACTTATTCAAATAACTCACCCATGGCAACCAATATGCTCCATCGACGCTAGTCCCATTTGCTCGTGATTGCCCCATATCCCTCCCATATCCCTCTATCTTTACTATCCATGTACCCGCCCAAGTATATTTTAAATGTTGTGGTTGGACCTGCCCAAACCTCGTCCTGGGGCATATGCAAGGAACTGCAGATGATGGTTTACAAACGAAAAAAGTGACAAAATGCTGCTGTAACCCATCGATTCAGGCAGCATGTCTGGAGAACAGGGATAGGTAGTGTTTGAAGTCGCGACCATTCTACAGCCAGCCGGCAGTGGAGGCCATGTTATTTGATATGTCTAAGGCAGAGATAGATAGATACTTGATTTGTAAGGGTGTCAGCGGTTATGCGGAGAAGGCAGGAAAAAGGAGTTAGGAGGGAGTGATAGACCTAGAACCATAGAAACATATAAAGTAGGCGCAGTGATAGGCCATTCGGCCCTTCGAGCTAGCACTGCCATTGAATATGTTCATGGCTGATCATCTAAAATCAATACCCTTTTCCTGATTTCCCCCCATATCCCATGATTCCGTTGGCCCTAAGAACCACATATAACTCTCTCTTGAAAACATCCAGTGAATTGGTCTGCACTGCCCCCTGTAGCAGAGAATTCCAAAGATTCACAACTCTCTGGGTGAAAAAGTGTTACCGGTCTCAGTCCTAAATGATCTACCCCTCATTCTTAAGATGAGCGCTGTTAGATCTGCAATGAATAAATGGCGGAGTAGACTGGTTGGGCCGAAGGGCCTCTTTTGGCAGCAATTTCTTGCGGTCTGATCTCGGGCCTCAGGGCTTGTTTACCTGTTATTGGTCGCTCATTGTTTGGAAACTTCTGTTTTGCCGTAATGATTTTTATCTGTGTTGTTCCTCTTTCCATGGAGCACACACACACACACACACACACACACACCACACACACACACACACACACACACACACACACACCACACACACACACACACACACACACACACACACACACCACACACACACACACACACACACACACACACACACACACACACACACACACACAGTCATACTTATTGCATGCCTCTTATTTTGTTTATACGTCACAAAATATCTCCCCTACTAATAGGAAGAGCAGTCCTGAACTACTATCTACCTCATTGGTGGCCCTCGGACTATCCTTGCTCGTACATTGCTGGATTTACCTTGCACTAAACGTTATTCCTTATCATGTTTCTATACATTGTAAATGGCTCGATTGTATGCGGTCGAGGCAGCATTTCTGGAGAACATGGATAGGTACAAAGTGCTGGAGAAACTCAGCGGGTCAGGCGGCATCTCTGGAGAACGTGGAAACGTCACTTTTCCATGTTCTCTAGAGATGCCGCCTGACCCGCTGAGTTACTCCAGCACTTTGCACCTGTCCACGTTATCCACACAGATGCTGCCTGACCGGCTGAGTTACTCCAGCACTTTGTCCCTGTCCACGTTCTCCAGAGATGCTGCCTGACCCGATGAGCTACTCCAGCACCTTGTACCTATCCACGTTCTCCAGAGATGCCGCATGGTCTGATGAGCCACTCCAGAACTCTGTATCTATCCATGTTCTCCAGAGATGCCGCATGGTCTGATGAGCCACTACAGAACTCTGTACCTATCCGTGCTCTCTCTCGCCCACAGCTGCTCACAATATTCCAAATGTGGGCCATGATAAAACCTCGCCGTTACATCCTTGCTGTTATATGCCATTTCACTGCATGTAATGTTCATGTGACGAATACAATTGACTTTGACTTTGAGGTACAACCGTTTCACTCAGAGAGGAGTGGGTGTATGATACGAGCTGGCAGAGGATGTAGTTGAGGTAGGTACAACAACACCATTTATAATACACACAGATAGGTAATGGATGGGTAATATTGAGAGAGATTTGCACCAAATGCGGGCAAATTGAACTGGCTTAGAAGTGGCATGTTGGTCGCCATGGGCAAGTTGGACCAAAGGGCCTGTTTGCCTGCTGATTGACATCATCGCAGCGAATTGTGGGCGTAGCGCAGACCATCACACAATCCAACCTCCCTTCCACAGCCTCCATCTGCACTTCACGCTGCCTCGGCAAGGCCAGCATCATAATCAAGGACCAGTCTCACCCCGGTCACTCCCTCTTCTCCCCTCTCCCATCGGGGCAAGAGGTACAGAAAACGCACACCTCCAGATTCAGGGACGGTTGATCCCAGCTGTTGTCAGGCAACTGAATCATCCTACCACAACCAGAGAGCAGTCATGAACCACCGTATTGTAGACCCTCAGACCACCCTGGATCGGACTTTACTGGCTTTACCTTGCACTAAACCTTATTCCCTTATGAATGAATGAATGAATGAATGAATGAATGAATGAATGAATGAATGAATGAATGAATGAATGAATGAATGAATGATTGAATGAATGAATGAATGAATGAATGAATGAATGAATGAATGAATGAATGAATGAATGAATGAATGAATGAATGAATGAATGATTGAATACGTTTATTGTCATGTGTCTATACACTGTAAACGGATCGATTGTAACCATTGTGTAGGAAGGAACTGCAGATGCTGGTTTCCATCGAAGATAGACACAAAGTGCTGGAATAACTCAGCGGGACAGGCAGCATCACTGGAGAGAAAGAATGGGTGATGGTCTTTCCATCCCTCGTTATTTCTATCCAGAGATGCTGCCTGTCCCGCTGAGTTACTCCAGCATTGTGTGTCCATCTTCGATTGCAACCATGTTTTGTCTATCGGCTGACTGCTCATCACGCAACAAAAGCTTTTCACTGTACCTCGATGTACATGACAATAAACTGAACCTTACTTTGGCCGCAAGAGTGACTCGAATCCAAGGCCAAGATTCCTTGAACCCTGACCTGAGGAGATGAAGGAATTGATATTAGTTTGGATAAGTTAATTCCAACGTTACGGCCGGTCATAGCGAGTGATCCCAGCTGTTGTCGATCCCAGCGATTAACCTATCGAAATCTCTGACGTTTATCATGAAATAGATGTGCGAGGGAGAGAAAGGACATTTGGAGAACACGCTCGATTCAAAGTAATTTCAAAAAATCATTTAATTAATTTACAGAAGGATATATTTGAATCATTGCCAAAATGAAGATCCATACGCGATCGGCCCATAGGCTTCGAAAATAAGAACGTCGTTTTACTGTGCGATGAACTGGAAAATGGACTGGATCAGAATGTGAGGAAAGACAGCCATTCACTGAGCTACTGTACCGCTGCGCCACCGAGGCCGCCCTACCCATTGGTCTATCTATCTGTAGATAGCAATGTTCATTTCCCGCCCGTCGTTAGACAGACCTGGTGTTATTCTAAACCAGGATTAGATCAAACCGCTCGGTACAGTTGCCGGAGTGGGCGCGGGAAGGATCAGATCGCAATGTGAATCAAAATATTTGGGGCGGGGTGGTGTAGGGAAAGGGACGAACATAAGATCATTAGTTCCTCATAATTGTAAATTGTCCCCAGTGTGTTTAGGATGGTGTCTATCCAGAGAGATGTAAGTCTGTGGAATTCTACGCATCAGAGGGCGGTGGAGGCCGGTTCTCTGGATACTTTCAAGAGAGAGTTATACAGGGTTCTTGAACGTTTTGTGGAGACTGTAGGAACAGGGTACAGATTGTGGATGATCAGCCATGATCACATTTAATGGCGGTGCTGCTTCGAATGGCCGAATGGCCTACTACTGTACCTATTGTCTATTGTCTATTGTCTAATGTATATCATAAGGACTTCATAATTGCAAGTTTTCCCTCGTGTGTGTAGGATGGTGTAAAGGTGCGGGGATCGCTGGTTGGCGCGGACTCGGTGGGCAGACGGTCCTGATTCTGCCCGTCACATGTTTAAGACCGGTCACCTATTCCGTCTCTCCAGAGTTGCTGCCTGACCCGCTGAGTTACTCCGGCATTTTTGAGCCTGTGCGATCAGAAAGACATGAGAGGCGCATTCGGACATTCGGCCCATCGCGTCTGCTCCGGCATTCAATCGCGGCTGATCTCTGTGTCCCCCTCTCAACCATATCCTCCTGCTTTCACGCCAATAACACTTGATGTCCTTCCCAATACAAAGATCTTACTGTCAACTTCCGCCCTGACATTGCCCAGCGCTTGGCACCGCTGAGTGGCGCATTGAAAGATTGAAATTACTGTTTATGGGCGTGAGATGTGTGGGAATGTGGCAGCAATGAGGGGCTGATAGTGGGAGGTGACACCAATCTTGCCCAATCCCAAGAGATGACTCAATCCTGAGAATATGCCCGCGGGATTGAGTTATTCCCATACATCCCACGCCCATAAACAGTGATTCATTTTCCAACGCGCCGCTCAGCGGAACCAAGCGTTGGGCAAGCAGCGCAGGGAGAGAGAGAGAGTTACAAAAATTGCAAAGGGTAAACAAAACTCAGTGCGGTCTTACAAAGAGACACCTCTCTCTCTGCCCGTCGCTATTTTGTTGTCACCATTCACTACGCGCCACCAATCCTCTTTCGCCCATCCCTGTCATCATCTGTTGGTAGAGATAGATAGATAGATAGATAGATAGATAGATAGATAGATAGATAGATATAATTTATTGCCACACAACCAGGGTTGGTGGAAATTTGGGTTGTCAGCAGCAGTACAATAATAAAGAACACACAATAAAACTGTAACACAAACATCCACCACAGCATTCACCACTGTGGTGGAAGGCACAAAAATTTGGCCAGTCCTCCTCCATTTCCCCCCCCGTGTACAGGACCAGAGTCCAGTCAGTCCAGGATCGGCTCTTCGTCACCGGAGACCGCGGCTTTAGATTGTAGTAGGCCACAGGCCGGCGGTCGAGAATTAAAGTCCCCGCCGCAGCCAGAAGCACCGTAGACTGCAGGGCCGGCGGTCGAAGCTCCCCTCCAGGGGTGATGGTAAGTCCATGCCGCACCCGCGGTAGAAGTTGGCCGCGGGCCGGCAGTGATGGCTTCTTTTCCCCCCGGGTCCCCAACGTGAGATCCCGGGCTGTAGACGCCGCACCAGCTGGAACTCTGCAGACCGCGGCTTCAGGCTGCCGGCTGCCCCGGGCCAGCGAAACGGAGCGCTCCCCTCCAGCGAGCCCCAGTGAGGGCTCACCCGCTCCACGCCGAGAGTCCACGCTGCGCCCGCCGCTGAAGCCCCGGGCATGTCTCCGGGAAAGGCCGCGTCGATCCTTGATGTTAGGCCACGGGGGAGGCGACCTGGAAAAAGTCGCCTCTGCATGGAGGAGGCGACCGAAGCGGTTCCCCCCTTACCCCACCACACCACCCCCCACACAAAACACACGGAGAAACACAGATGTGATGGAGGTCGGCGCAAAGGAGGTGAAATACGCGCGACGTTTGCCTAAAACTGTTTTTAAACCCCCCTGGAAGTGCGTGTATTGTAAAAGTCCACTGGCTCAGGTGAGTTGTGCCTGTAAAACAATCGTCTCCAGCGTATTCCTGAAATCTACTTTTCATATTGACTTATGGTGAAAGAATGGGTCGACTGGGCTTGTACTCACTGGAATTTAGAAGGGTGAGAGGGCTTCTTATAGAAACGTATAACATTCTCAATGGATTGGACAGGCTAGATGTCGGAAGAAATGTTCCCCATGTTGGGGGAAGCCAGAACCAGGGGTCACAGTTTAAGAATAAGGGCTGAAATGTAGAAACATTTCAACAGAGGACATTCTTGCTATTCAGGGAGTGCAGCGTAGGTTCATCAGGCTAAATCCCGGGATGGCGGGACTGATATATGATGAAAGGATAGGTCGACTGGGCTTGTATTCACTGGAATTTAGAAGGATGAGAGAGAATCTTATAGAAACATGTAACAATTCTAAAGGACTGGACAGGCTAGCTGCAGGAAACATGTTCCTGATGTTGGGGGAGCCCCGAACCAGGGGGCGACAGTCTAAGAATAAAGGGTAGGCCATTTAGGACAGATGACGAACACCTTTTTTACCCAGAGTTGTGAATCTCTGGAATGCTCTGCCACAGAAGGCATCGGAGGCCAATTCACCGGATGTTCCCAAGATAGATTCAGATTTAGCTCTTTGGGTTAACGGAATCCATGCATAATCGGGGGGAAAGCAGAACTGCGGTACTGATTTTGGAGTCTCTGTACACAAGATTGTTAAATTCTCTGCCACAGAAGGCTCTAGAGGCAAATTCACTGGATGAAATTAAAAGAGAGTTAGATCGAGCTCTAGATAGAGGCTCAAGAGCAGAGGGAGCGGTCGCAGAGGGAGCAGTCGCAGAGGGAGCGGTCGCAGAGGGAGCGGTCGCAGAGGGAGCGGTCGCAGATGGAGCGGTCGCAGAGAGAGCGGTCGCAGAGGGAGCAGAGCGGTCGCAGAGGGAGCGGTCGCAGAGGGAGCGGTCGCAGAGGGAGCGGTCGCAGAGGGAGCGGTCGCAGAGGGAGCGGTCGCAGAGGGAGCGGTCGCAGAGGGAGCGGCCCAAATCTGCAAAGTTCCATTCGCATTTCAATACAAGTGGGCTTGAGGAAGCCGCTGATTGGGGGAAGCAGACAAGGGGGAGCAGCTGATTGGGAGTCAGATCACTGCTGATTTTTTTCCAGCAATTTGTATTATATTGTGTTGTATTGTACTGTATTGTATTGTATTGTATTGTATTGTATTGTATTGTATTGTACTGTATTGTACTGTATTGTATTGTATTGTATTGTACTGTATTGTACTGTATTGTACTGTACTGTATTGTACTGTATTGTATTGTATTGTATTGTATTGTACTGTACTGTATTGTACTGTATTGTATTGTATTGTATTGTATTGTACTGTACTGTATTGTATTGTACTGTATTGTACTGTACTGTATTGTACTGTATTGTATTGTATTGTATTGTATTGTACTGTATTGTACTGTATTGTATTGTATTGTATTGTATTGTACTGTACTGTATTGTACTGTATTGTATTGTATTGTACTGTATTGTACTGTACTGTATTGTACTGTATTGTATTGTATTGTACTGTATTGTACTGTACTGTATTGTACTGTATTGTATTGTATTGTATTGTATTGTACTGTATTGTATTGTATTGTATTGTACTGTATTGTATTGTATTGTACTGTATTGTACTGTATTGTGTTGTATTGTATTGTACTGTATTGTATTGTATTGTACTGTATTGTATTGTATTGTATTGTACTGTATTGTACTGTATTGTGTTGTATTGTATTGTACTGTATTGTATTGTATTGTACTGTATTGTATTGTATTGTATTGTACTGTATTGTATTGTACTGTATTGTATTGTACTGTATTGTACTGTATTGTACTGTATTGTACTGTATTGTGTTGTATTGTATTGTATTGTATTGTATTGTATTGTATTGTACTGTATTGTACTGTATTGTACTGTATTGTGTTGTATTGTATTGTACTGTATTGTATTGTATTGTATTGCACTGTATTGTACTGTACTGTATTGTATTGTACTGTATTGTACTGTATTGTATTGTACTGTATTGTATTGTATTGTACTGTATTGTACTGTACTGTATTGTATTGTATTGCACTGTATTGTACTGTACTGTATTGTATTGTCAATACAATACAATGTCATTAGAAACGGGAATAGTGCCGGAGGATTGGCATACTGCGCATGTTGTTCCATTGTTTAAAAAGGGGTCTAAGAGTAAACCTAGCAATTATAGACCTGTTAGTTTGACGTCAGTGGTGGGCAAATTAATGGAAAGAATACTTAGAGATAATATATATAAGCATCTGGATAAACAGGGTCTGATTAGGAACAGTCAACATGGATTTGTGCCTGGAAGGTCATGTTTAACTAATCTTCTTGAATTTTTTGAAGATGTTACTCGGGAAATTGATGAGGGTAAAGCAGTGGATGTTGTGTATATGGACTTCAGTAAGGCCTTCGACAAGGTTCCTCATGGAAGGTTGGTTAAGAAGGTTCAATGGTTGGGTATTAATGGTGGAGTAGCAAGATGGATTCAACAGTGGCTGAATGGGAGATGCCAGAGAGTAATGGTGGATGGTTGTTTGTCAGGTTGGAGGCCAGTGACGAGTGGGGTGCCACAGGGATCTGTGTTGGGTCCACTGTTGTTTGTCACGTACATCAATGATCTGGACGATGGTGTGGTAAATTGGATTAGTAAGTATGCAGATGATACTAAGATAGGTGGGGTTGCGGGTAATGAAGTAGAGTTTCAAAGTCTACAGAGAGATTTATGCCAGTTGGAAGAGTGGGCTGAAAGATGGCAGATGGAGTTTAATGCTGATAAGTGTGAGGTGCTACATCTTGGCAGGACAAATCAAAATAGGACGTACATGGTAAATGGTAGGGAATTGAAGAATGTAGGTGAACAGAGGGATCTGGGAATAACTGTGCACAGTTCCATGAAAGTGGAATCTCATGTAGATAGGGTGGTAAAGAAAGCTTTTGGTGTGCTGGCCTTTATAAATCAGAGCATTGAGTATAGAAGTTGGGATGTAATGTTAAAATTGTACATGGCATTGGTGAGGCCAATTCTGGAGTATGGTGTACAATTTTGGTCGCCTAATTATAGGAAGGATGTCAACAAAATAGAGAGAGTACAGAGGAGATTTACTAGAATGTTGCCTGGGTTTCAGCAACTAAGTTACAGAGAAAGGTTGAACAAGTTAGGGCTTTATTCTTTGGAGCGCAGAAGGTTAAGGGGGGACTTGATAGAGGTTTTTAAAATGATGAGAGGGATAGACAGAGTTGACGTGGAAAAGCTTTTCCCACTGAGAGTAGGGAAGATTCAAACAAGGGGACATGACTTGAGAATTAAGGGACTGAAGTTTAGGGGTAACATGAGGGGGAACTTCTTTACTCAGAGAGTGATAGCTGTGTGGAATGAGCTTCCAGTGAAGGTGGTGGAGGCAGGTTCGTTTTTATCATTTAAAAATTAATTGGATAGTTATATGGATGGGAAAGGAATGGAGGGTTATGGTCTGAGCGCAGGTATATGGGACTAGGGGAGATTATGTGTTCGGCACGGACTAGAGGGGTCGAGATGGCCTGTTTCCGTGCTGTAATTGTTATATGGTTATATGGTTATATGGTTATATGGTATTGTATTGTATTGTATTGTATTGTATTGTATTGTACTGTATTGTACTGTACTGTATTGTATTGTACTGTATTGTACTGTACTGTACTGTATTGTATTGTAATGTACTGTACTGTATTGTATTGTATTGTATTGTACTGTATTGTACTGTATTGTACTGTACTGTATTGTATTGTACTGTATTGTACTGTACTGTATTGTATTGTACTGTACTGTATTGTATTGTATTGTACTGTATTGTACTGTATTGTATTGTATTGTACTGTATTGTATTGTATTGTACTGTATTGTACTGTATTGTATTGTATTGTATTGTATTGTACTGTATTGTACTGTACTGTATTGTATTGTACTGTATTGTACTGTACTGTATTGTATTGTACTGTACTGTATTGTATTGTATTGTACTGTATTGTACTGTATTGTATTGTATTGTACTGTATTGTATTGTATTGTATTGTATTGTATTGTACTGTACTGTACTGTATTGTATTGTATTGTACTGTACTGTATTGTATTGTATTGTACTGTATTGTATTGTACTGTATTGTACTGTATTGTATTGTATTGTATTGTATTGTATTGTACTGTATTGTACTGTACTGTATTGTACTGTATTGTACTGTATTGTACTGTACTGTATTGTATTGTACTGTATTGTACTGTACTGTACTGTATTGTATTGTATTGTACTGTATTGTACTGTATTGTATTGTACTGTACTGTATTGTATTGTATTGTATTGTATTGTACTGTACTGTATTGTATTGTACTGTATTGTACTGTACTGTATTGTACTGTATTGTATTGTATTGTACTGTATTGTATTGTACTGTATTGTACTGTATTGTACTGTATTGTATTGTACTGTATTGTACTGTACTGTATTGTATTGTACTGTATTGTACTGTACTGTATTGTATTGTACTGTATTGTACTGTATTGTACTGTATTGTACTGTATTGTATTGTATTGTATTGTACTGTATTGTATTGTACTGTATTGTACTGTATTGTACTGTATTGTACTGTATTGTATTGTATTGTACTGTATTGTATTGTACTGTATTGTACTGTATTGTACTGTATTGTACTGTATTGTACTGTATTGTATTGTATTGTACTGTACTGTACTGTATTGTATTGTATTGTACTGTACTGTATTGTATTGTATTGTATTGTATTGTACTGTATTGTATTGTACTGTACTGTACTGTATTGTATTGTACTGTATTGTACTGTATTGTATTGTATTGTACTGTATTGTACTGTATTGCATTGTATTGTATTGTATTGTATTGTACTGTATTGTACTGTATTGTACTGTATTGTATTGTATTGTACTGTATTGTACTGTATTGTATTGTATTGTACTGTACTGTATTGTATTGTATTGTATTGTATTGTACTGTATTGTACTGTATTGTATTGTATTGTATTGTATTGTACTGTATTGTATTGTATTGTATTGTATTGTACTGTATTGTATTGTATTGTATTGTATTGTATTGTACTGTATTGTATTGTATTGTACTGTATTGTACTGTATTGTACTGTATTGTATTGTATTGTACTGTATTGTACTGTATTGTATTGTATTGTACTGTATTGTATTGTATTGTATTGTATTGTACTGTATTGTACTGTACTGTACTGTATTGTATTGTATTGTATTGTACTGTATTGTACTGTATTGTATTGTATTGTATTGTATTGTATTGTACTGTATTGTACTGTACTGTACTGTATTGTACTGTATTGTACTGTATTGTACTGTATTGTACTGTACTGTATTGTATTGTATTGTACTGTATTGTACTGTACTGTACTGTATTGTATTGTATTGTACTGTATTGTACTGTATTGTATTGTATTGTATTGTCCTGTATTGTAATGTATTGTGTTGTACTGTACTATATTGTATTGTATTGTATTGTATTGTATTGTATTGTACTGTATTGTACTGTATTGTATTGTACTGTATTGTATTGTATTGTATTGTATTGTATTGTACTGTACTGTATTGTATTGTACTGTATTGTACTGTACTGTATTGTACTGTATTGTATTGTATTGTATTGTATTGTATTGTACTGTATTGTACTGTACTGTATTGTACTGTATTGTATTGTACTGTACTGTATTGTATTGTATTGTCCTGTATTGTAATGTATTGTGTTGTACTGTACTATATTGTATTGTATTGTATTGTATTGTATTGTATTGTACTGTATTGTACTGTATTGTATTGTACTGTATTGTATTGTATTGTATTGTATTGTATTGTACTGTACTGTATTGTATTGTATTGTATTGTACTGTACTGTATTGTACTGTATTGTATTGTATTGTATTGTATTGTATTGTACTGTATTGTACTGTACTGTATTGTACTGTATTGTATTGTACTGTACTGTATTGTACTGTATTGTACTGTATTGTATTGTATTGTATTGTACTGTATTGTACTGTATTGTATTGTACTGTATTGTACTGTATTGTATTGTACTGTACTGTATTGTACTGTATTGTACTGTATTGTATTGTATTGTATTGTACTGTATTGTATTGTACTGTATTGTATTGTACTGTACTGTACTGTATTGTATTGTACTGTATTGTACTGTATTGTATTGTATTGTACTGTATTGTACTGTATTGTATTGTATTGTATTGTATTGTATTGTATTGTACTGTATTGTACTGTACTGTATTGTATTGTACTGTACTGTATTGTATTGTATTGTATTGTACTGTATTGTACTGTACTGTACTGTACTGTATTGTATTGTATTGTACTGTACTGTACTGTATTGTACTGTATTGTATTGTATTGTATTGTATTGTATTGTACTGTATTGTATTGTATTGTATTGTACTGTATTGTATTGTACTGTATTGTATTGTATTGTATTGTATTGTACTGTATTGTATTGTATTGTATTGTGCTGTATTGTATTGTATTGTATTGTACTGTATTGTATTGTACTGTATTGTATTGTATTGTATTGTACTGTATTGTATTGTATTATATTGTACTGTATTGTATTGTACTGTATTGTATTGTATTGTATTGTATTGTACTGTATTGTATTGTATTGTATTGTGCTGTATTGTATTGTATTGTATTGTACTGTATTGTATTGTACTGTATTGTATTGTACTGTATTGTATTGTATTGTATTGTATTGTATTGTATTGTACTGTATTGTATTGTATTGTATTGTATTGTATTGT
Organism: Amblyraja radiata; assembly: GCF_010909765.2. NCBI lineage: Eukaryota > Metazoa > Chordata > Chondrichthyes > Rajiformes > Rajidae > Amblyraja > Amblyraja radiata. The sequence goes on along the minus strand of NW_022630745.1, from coordinate 35,115 downwards.
ATTGTACTGTATTGTATTGTACTGTATTGTATTGTATTGTATTGTGCTGTATTGTATTGTATTGTATTGTACTGTATTGTATTGTACTATATTGTATTGTATTGTATTGTGCTGTATTGTATTGTATTGTATTGTACTGTATTGTATTGTATTGTATTGTGCTGTATTGTATTGTACTGTATTGTATTGTACTGTATTGTATTGTACTGTATTGTATTGTATTGTATTGTATTGTATTGTATTGTATTGTATTGTACTGTATTGTATTGTATTGTACTGTATTGTATTGTACTGTATTGTATTGTACTGTATTGTATTGTATTGTATTGTGCTGTATTGTATTGTATTGTATTGTATTGTATTGTATTGTACTGTACTGTATTGTATTGTACTGTATTGTATTGTATTGTATTGTATTGTACTGTGTTGTGTTGTACTGTACTGTATTGTATTGTATTGTATTGTATTGTACTGTATTGTATTGTACTGTATTGTATTGTATTGTATTGTGCTGTATTGTATTGTATTGTATTGTATTGTACTGTATTGTATTGTACTGTATTGTATTGTACTGTATTGTATTGTATTGTATTGCATTGTACTGTATTGTATTGTATTGTATTGTGCTGTATTGTATTGTATTGTATTGTATTGTATTGTATTGTATTGTACTATATTGTATTGTATTGTATTGTGCTGTATTGTATTGTATTGTATTGTACTGTATTGTATTGTATTGTATTGTGCTGTATTGTATTGTACTGTATTGTATTGTACTGTATTGTATTGTACTGTATTGTATTGTATTGTATTGTATTGTATTGTATTGTATTGTATTGTATTGTACTGTATTGTATTGTATTGTATTGTATTGTACTGTATTGTATTGTACTGTATTGTATTGTACTGTATTGTATTGTATTGTATTGTGCTGTATTGTATTGTATTGTATTGTATTGTATTGTATTGTACTGTACTGTATTGTATTGTACTGTATTGTATTGTATTGTATTGTATTGTACTGTGTTGTGTTGTACTGTACTGTATTGTATTGTATTGTATTGTATTGTACTGTATTGTATTGTACTGTATTGTATTGTATTGTATTGTGCTGTATTGTATTGTATTGTATTGTATTGTACTGTATTGTATTGTACTGTATTGTATTGTACTGTATTGTATTGTATTGTATTGCATTGTACTGTATTGTATTGTATTGTATTGTGCTGTATTGTATTGTATTGTATTGTATTGTATTGTATTGTATTGTACTGTACTGTATTGTATTGTACTGTATTGTAATGTATTGTATTGTATTGTACTGTATTGTGTTGTACTGTACTGTATTGTATTGTATTGTATTGTATTGTATTGTACTGTATTGTATTGTACTGTATTGTATTGTATTGTATTGTATTGTACTGTATTGTATTGTATTGTATTGTATTGTATTGTACTGTATTGTATTGTATTGTACTGTATTGTATTGTACTGTATTGTATTGTGCTGTATTGTATTGTATTGTACTGTATTGTATTGTATTGTATTGTACTGTATTGTGTTGTATTGTATTGTATTGTACTGTATTGTATTGTACTGTATTGTATTGTACTGTATTGTATTGTACTGTATTGTAATGTGCTGTATTGTATTGTATTGTGCTGTATTGTATTGTATTGTACTGTACTGTATTGTACTGTATTATAATGTATTGTATTGTATTGTACTGTATTGTATTGTGCTGTATTGTATTGTATTGTATTGTACTGTATTGTATTGTACTGTATTGTATTGTACTGTATTGTATTGTATTGTATTGTATTGTATTGTATTGTACTGTATTGTATTGTATTGTATTGCACTGTATTGTATTGTATTGTATTGTACTGTATTGTATTGTATTGTATTGTACTGTACTGTATTGTATTGTACTGTATTGTACTGTATTGTATCGTATTGTATTGTATTGTATTGTATTGTACTGTATTGTATTGTATTGTATTGTATCGTATTGTATTGTATTGTATTGTATTGTGCTGTATTGTACTGTACTGTATTGTACTGTATTGTACTGTATTGTATTGTATTGTATCGTATTGTATTGTATTGTATTGTATTGTACTGTATTGTATTGTATTGTATCGTATTGTATTGTATTGTATTGTGCTGTATTGTACTGTACTGTATTGTACTGTATTGTACTGTATTGTATTGTATTGTATCGTATTGTATTGTATTGTACTGTATTGTACTGTATTGTACTGTATTGTACTGTATTTATATTGTATTGTATTGTATTGTACTGTATTGTGTTGTATTGTGCTGTATTGTATTGTGCTGTATTGTACTGTATTGTGCTGTATTGTACTGTATTGTATTGTATTGTACTGTATTGTATTGTATTGTACTGTATTGTGCTGTATTGTACTGTATTGTGCTGTATTGTATTGTACTGTATTGTATTGTATTGTATTGTATTGTACTGTATTGTATTGTATCGTATTGTATTGTACTGTATTGTATTGTATTGTACTGTATTGTAATGTATTGTATTGTACTGTATTGTATTGTATTGTATTGTATTGCATTGTGCTGTATTGTATTGTACTGTATTGTATTGTATTGTACTGTATTGTATTGTATTGTATTGTATTGTATTGCATTGTGCTGTATTGTAATGTATTGTATTGCATTGTACTGTATTGTATTGTGTTGTATTGTGTTATATTGTACTGTATTGTATTGTACTGTATTGTACTGTATTGTATTGTATTGTATTGTACTGTATTCTACTGTATTGTATTGTATTGTATTGTATTGTATTGTGCTGTATTGTACTGTATTGTATTGTGCTGTATTGTATTGTACTGTATTGTATTGTATTGTACTGTATTGTATTGTATTGTATTGTATTGTATTGTATTGCATCGTGCTGTATTGTAATGTATTGTATTGCATTGTACTGTATTGTATTGTGTTGTATTGTGTTATATTGTACTGTATTGTATTGTACTGTATTGTACTGTATTGTATTGTATTGTATTGTATTGTATTGTATTGTACTGTATTGTATTGTATTGTATTGTATTGTATTGTATTGTATTGCATTGTGCTGTATTGTAATGTATTGTATTGCATTGTACTGTATTGTATTGTGTTGTATTGTGTTATATTGTACTGTATTGTATTGTATTGTATTGTGTTGTATTATATTGTATTTTACTGTATTGTATTGTCTTCCTTTATTGTCATTCAGGCTTTTCAGTCTGAACGAAATTTTGTGCGTTGCAGACATAACATAGAACAAAATAATAAAACACACAATAAACACAGATTTAACATCCACCACAGTGAGTCCACCAGGCACCTCCTCACTGTAATGGAAGGCAAGTCTTAAAATCCTTGTCTCTTCCCTCCTTGTTCTCCCTCTGCGTTGAGGCGATCCAGGCTTCCGATGATGTGACCCCGCCGGGTGATGGTAAGTAAGTCCTGCGGCTGAATCCGAGCTCCGCGAACGGGCCGCTTCAAACTCCGCGGCCCGGGGCGGACAAAGCTGCCTCCGTCCAGTCCAGCGGACGAAGCTGTTGTTGCGGGAGCTCCAGAAAATAGGTCACCAACCTGGGATCTGCGAGCTCCCGACGTTGTCGTCCACTGGGCCCGCGGCCGAGACTCCGAGGCTCCAAAGTCGGGTCGCCGCTGGCACAACCCCACTAAAGCCCCGATGTCGGTCCGGAGCCTCGAGGTCGGTCCCAGTTGGAGGCCGCCAACCGCCATTAGGCCTCAGCGCAGGGAGACGGAGACGGGGGGATACGACAAGAAGGAAGACAATGAAAACAAGTTTCTCCTCCCCCCCCCTCCCCTCCCTCCCCACACATGCACAACTAAATCAAACTGAAATAAACTGTAACAACGGGTCAGAAGAAGACAATAAAATATAATACAAACGGACTGCAGGCGAGCCGCAGCAGCAGGGCAGCGCCGCCACTTCCGGTCAATATATTGCATCCGAGCCACAATATATTTATAACGCCTCTTTTGATATCCGTACCCTCTCCGCCAAGGTATTATGAACCCTACCACTGCCAGTCTTTCCTTCACTCTGACAGGACATGTAGACCTTGAACTTTCGCTGCGACTTATTTCAAAGCACCCAGCTTGACATGTTCCCGTTTCCCGCAAGCCAACTGCTTGAATCTAGTTTGCTCAGGCTCCTTTTTCTTGCCCCTATTTAATTAAGGATTAGTTCTGTATTTTTCCATAACTGTTTGAAAACTAATAGAACTGTGGCCATCGGACCAAAGTACTCCCCCCTGATAAGTTTCCCATTTGCCCTCATCTATTTCGCGAGAGTAGGTTAAGCTTTGCACTCCTCCCAGGCGGACATTGAATTTATTACCTAAGGAAACACACGTCGCAAATTCCACCCCAAACAAGCCATTGGAACTATTGAAAGCCCAGTCTATGCTCGGAAAGTTAATATACCCACCATGACAACCTCGCTGTTTATGAAAAATACCACCATCACTCAGCACTTGAAAGTCCAGGAGCGAAAAATACTACAGAACGTTGTAACCACTGCTTAGTGCACCAGTGGTTCTGACCTCCCCACCGTGGAAAGGGATCTATCGTAATCGCTGCCTCAAAAAGGCATCCAAAAATCATCAAAGACCCACAACATCCTGGCCACACACTCATTTCACAATTGCCATTAGGAAGAATATACAGAAGCCCGAAAACTGTAACGTCCAGGTTCAGGAACAGCTTCTTCCTTACAGCCATCAGGCTATTAAACACAACAACGAATAAGCTCTGAGCGCTGAACTGCAAAATATTATATTTTGACTGCACTATATTTGTTATTGATCGAACTTTTTATTTTTTTCTCTTCCCCCGTTATGTACTATGTTTACATATTCACATATTCTGTTTTTCTGCAGCAAGTAACAATTTCATTGTCCCCCCGCGGGATATGACAATAAAATATTCTTGGTTCTTGACTTGATTCACATTTGTTCCGCTTATTCATATTGTCTATTTGGGGGTTCGTAATACAATCCTAGCAAGCGATCTTTCCCATGTTATTTCACAGGCTTCAGTAATTTTAACTCAGACTACCGCCATGATGTTTACCCTAATCATAAATGCAACGAGTTACAATTTAAGAGTCGTCTTTGTGCACAAGAGAGGGGCCGGAAGACTAGAGGGTGGGAAATGTTGTGCCTCTATTCAAGAAGGACTGCAGGGGAAATGATGGTACCTATAGACCGGTGACCTTAACATCGGTGGTACACAAAATTGCTGGGGAAACTCAGCGGGTGCAGCAGCATCTATGGAGCGAAGGAAATAGGCGACGTTTCGGGCCGAAACCCTTCTTCAGACCTTCTTCGGCCCGAAACGTCGCCTATTTCCTTCGCTCCATAGATGCTGCTGCACCCGCTGAGTTTCCCCAGCAATTTTGTGTACCTTCGATATTCCAGCATCTGCAGTTCCCTTTTGAACACCTTAACATCGGTAGTTGGTAAATTACTGGAGAGTATTTTGAGGGATTGGTTACACATCCATTTTGAAGGGCTGATTAGGGTTGTCAGTATGGCTTTGTTCGTGGGAGGTGTTGTCTCACAAATCTGATTGATTTTATTTGAAGACGTGACCAAAATGGTCGATGAAGACAGAGCTGTAGATGTTGTATACATGGATTTCAGTGGGGCGTTCGACAACGTTCCGCACGGCAAGCTGCTCTGGAAGGTTAGATCGCATTGGCTCCAAGGAGAGATAGCTGAATACATAGCAAATTGGATTCATGGAAGGACGTAGAGCGTGATGGTGGAAGGTTGCTTCTCGCACTGGTGGCCCGTGGCTGGTGCTGTGCCCCAGGGTCCGGTGCTGGGCCCGTTACTGTTTGTCTTCTACATCAATGGTTTGGATGATAACATACAGGGCAAGATTACCAAGTTTGCCGATGATACAAAAGTGAGTGGTTTTGCAGATAGTAAAGACGTCTGTGAAATATTGCAGCAGGATCTTGATCGATTGGCCAGGTGGGCTGAGGAATGATTGGTGGAATATAATACAAATAAATGTGAGGCGGTGCATTTTTGGGACATCTAACAAGGGCTGGACCTTCACATTGAATGGTAGGGCTCTGGGGAGTATTGCAGAGCAGGGGGATCTAAGTGCAGGTGCACGATTTCTTGAAGGTCGTGTCGCAGGTTGATCAGGTGGTTAAAAGGCTTTTGGCAATTGACCTACATCAGTCGGAGCATTGAGTATAAACGTTGGGAGGTCATCTTGCAGTTATATAAGACAATACGGTGGCGCAGCTGTAGAGTTGCTGCCTTACAGCCTTGCCGCGCCGGAGACCCGGGTTCGATCCTGGCTACGGGTGCTGTCTGGGCGGAGTTTGTACGTTCTCCCCGTGATCTGCGTGGGTTTTCTCCGAGATCTTTGGTTTCCTCCCACACTCCAATGACCTACATATTTATAGGTTAATTGGCTTGCTGTAAATGCAAATAGTCCCTAGTGGGTGAAGGATAGTGTTTGTGTGCGGGATCGCTGGTCCGCGTGGACTCGGTGGGCCGAAGGGTCCTTTTCCGCGCTTTGTCTCTAAACTAATCTAAACTAAGCTAAACGATGATAAGACTGCATTTAGAATATTGTGTTCAGTTCCGCGCACCGTGTTATAGGAAAGGTATTGTCATGCTTGAAAGGATTCAAAGAAGATTTACGATGATGTTTCCGGGACTAGAGGGTCCGAGCTACAGGATGATGGTGAGTTGGCTGGATCTCTATACCTTCCAGCGCAGGGGAATGAGGTGTGATCTTATAGCGGTGTACAAAATCATGAGAGGAATAGGTCGGGTTGGTGCACAGATCTCTTGCCCACAGTAGGGGAATCAAGGAACAGATGACATAGGTTCATGGTGAAGGGGAAAAGATTGAATAGGTATCTGAGGGATAACATTTTCACACAAAGGGTGATGGGTGCATAGAACAAGCTGCCAGAGGAGGTAGTTGAGGCAGGGACTAATCCAACGTCGAGTCGCAGATAGATAAGGAGCTTGATAAGGAGGTAGGTAAGGAATCTAAAGAAGGGCCTCGATCGAAACGCCGCCCATTCCTTCTCTCCAGAAATGCTGCCCCACCCGCTGAGTTACTCCAACATCCGTGTCTACCTTCGCATGTAGATGATGTGGCCAAAAAGTATTTGGGCACTGGCCTTCATCAGTCAGAGTATTTAGCACTTAAGTTAGGAGGTCGGGTTGCACTTGTATAAGACGTTGGTGAGACCGCATTTAGAATATAGTTTTCAGTTCTGGGGACCATGTTACAGGAAATATATTGTCAAGTTTGAAAGGGTTCAGGAAAGATTTAGTAGGATGTTGCCCGGACCAGAGGGTGTAAGCTCTAGAGAGGTTCAACAGGCTAGGTCTCTCTTCCATGGAGCGCAGGAGGATGAGGGGTGATCTTATAGAGTTGTATAAGTTCATGAAATGAATAGATCGAGTACATGCAAAGTCTTATACCCCGAATAGAGCAATCACAGGAGGCTTATCAGAATGGGAACACTGACCTCCTCATTTCAGAAACCAAGATTACATTAAGATGTATTAGGACATTTATAAGGTTGAGCAGGCCGGGACTGTGCACCTTGGAGAGCAGGGGTGTGAGGGCTGATCTTATATAGGTGTACAAAATTATGAGAGTGTAGATATACCGTGTATTTTGCCCTTAATATGCGAATCGATGACCAATCGACATAGGTTCAAGGTGAAGGGGAAATTATTTATTATGAATACGAGGGGTAACATTTTCACACAAATGGTGGTGGGTGTATGGAACAAGCTGCCAAATGAGGTAGTTGAGGCTGGGACTATTCCATCGTTTAAGAAACTGTTAAGCATGCACATGCATAGGACAGGTATGGGGAGGGGATATGGACTAAGCGCAGGCAAGGTGCTGGGACATTGTCGGCTGGCGTGGGCGAGTTGGGCCGAAGGGCCTGTTTCCACACTGTATCATTCTATAACTCTGTGACTCTAAGTGGAATCAAAAGTAAGGACCTCAAAACGATCATATTGATCATCCCGCGCACCCCCTTAGAATTGACTAGATTAATTGGTAGTAATATCTTGGCGATTTGTCTGGCGCCTATACCTGTGTAAACGACTAGATTGGACCATTGGCTGGCCTGCATTAAGATCATACGTTCAAAAGATCAAAAGTGAATTAGGTCATTCATCCAATCATGTCTACTGCCGGGAAGTACTTAAAGCTCACTTTAACGTCGTCGACAGCAAACCTATCCAATTTTAAATGTTCAGTCAGTCTACACCTCCACCCCCACAAGGAAGGCCTTAAAGCCCTCCGTTTCTACCTCGACCGCAGGACCATCCAATTTCTGGACGGAACGAATTTATGGAGGTGGCTACCCCTATGATCGGTCTGTCAAGAGCACCAATTGCGTCAGAATAGGAGATAACCCGCATTCATGTTGAGGCTCCCCATGAATATGAAGCAATGCTTCACCTAGGTTGTTACATTGAGATTATCGACGGATGAACTGGAGGAGCGAATGGTAGAATGCGACGAGCAGTATTCATGTAGATTCAGGAAAAGGATGGATGTCCTTACCGCCGCCGCGCGTACTACTAATTAGTGCTCTATCGTAGCAAAAATCTGAGCGATTACCTCATGCTTATTATGTACATTGGGATGCTATGGAAATAACTTTGTTTCTCCTTTGGGATTTGTGGCGCAGTGGATCAGACAATGGCGGCGCATTTGTTAAATTATGATAATGAACCGATATTGCACAAGTTGTTTTCAAGATCAGGCATCCAATTGTTCTATAAATGACGGCCATCTCGGGCTCTGAACCACATTTCAGGCGGAACTGTGTGGGCGCACCGAAAGCTAAACCACGTTCTCATTAAGGGAACCACAGACCTGTACACCAGTTGAATTGGACGGAATTGAACAGAGACTATTATTTGTGTAAGTTTGCATTTAATTTCTGATTTTTTTTTAACCATTGGAGGAATTTTGAATAGTTTGCTAATTTTTGTAACGGGTGACTCCAGCAGAGTTGGGCAGGAAGGACGCCTCCGACGGCAGGATGTGATGGCGGATTTTTCCACTATATTCTACACGCTTGTTGTCGCCATTGGGATCCCTGGTAAGTACTTCTTCTTACAGATTAAATGAGGAAAATTGACGATTTCAGATTGGTGACAGAACCTTCTTTTATTTTCTTCACTATTCATTTGTTGTTGACGTTCCGTTCATTATCAACAGCCTCTCAGATCGCTGGTGGCGTTGCTTCATATTTTCCACCTTTTATATTATTTGGAGTTATTTCACCACATACTGATTTCTGTCACTAAACGCCGAGGGATGTGGCAGTTCAGTTCTATTCATTTATCGTCTCCTACTCTCGGGCTTAGCTCATCGGAGCTGATACACAATTTCCATGGAAATGAGGACTTGTTCCCCTTATTGTCACGTGCTGAAATGCCACCGCTCATCCGAATTATTTGAAGACTTCTTATGTCGTTCGAGTGCCTTAAATATACAAGGCACTCGAACCGAGGCAATTAGAACTATCCATGTCCGCAACACGATCCAACTTCAAGCTGCAGCTCATAATTGGGGGTAAATGAAACAGATCTTTTTAAAAAAAATCTGATTTCATTTATTTTTACATTTTAGTAGTCTCTAACCGTTACAATTTGATAAGTTAGTTACCAAGGCGAAGTCTCCAAGACGATTCTGGTGCTCCTTGTTACGCTGCCGTTACATAACTCTCCGCCGGCTTCATCAGTTTGGGTGTGTGAGGGATAAGATGATTAAACCACCATTGTGAGGGGCCGAACGGTTGTAGTCACCAACCTTGTGATGGGCTGAGTAACTGGAAACACCAACCTTGTGATTCGAACAAACAGTCAGACCTTCAGAGCTGTTGATAACATTGTCCCATAACAAGATGAGGTAAGGAATGTAGCTGACAACGCAGAAGCTATTCTTTAGGTCAAAGGCAATTAATTAGGTTAGGGCACAGATACTGCGCATGCTTAATAAGTTAAATGAATATTAACTTTACGCCCCTCATGACAAAGAACCTAATTTAAATGTACATGCGATGTATGATGTGGGAGGCGAGGGAATGATTGATGACGCACGGAAGGGAGGGTTGGAAGATTGTGAACCTCAGTACCCTGATTGGAAGGGGTCAGAAGGGGAGGCGTCCGATCAATAAAGACTGTATACTGAATTGTATAAAAATAGACGTTTTTCCTTTGCTCGGTGTGTCTCAACTTGGAGAGGCACCCGATTCTGCAGACTCGCAAATAAAGCATTTCGTGTTTCCACGATTTAGTCTCTGAGTAGTGATTGTGAGCACAAACAATATATCTCACAAGTTGGGGGCTCGTCCGCGATCGCCACTCCGGCCACTTGACGGAGGCACGAAAGGAAGGGAAGGTGCACCCTGCTGATTCAGCAGTCTCTGATCTCCTTGCTTGCCGTCAGTGGTTTGAGCGAGTGATATTCGGACAAGAGACTCTGGAAACAAGAGGGAATCCGGTGAAAGGGATCAAGCAATCGAGTAATTTCTGTGCACAGGACTCGGGTAAGAATATTGACTATTAAGTATTACTCGGGCGATTGGGTTCTGTTGGACGGGAAAATGTCTGACAGGGATGGGTAACCGGAACGGGCAAAGTAAGGGCCCGGGGAAAAAGGCTCAAACTGGTGAAGAGCCGCACATTCCGCCTAATAGTCCATTGGGGCGGATGTTGCACGGATGGGGTGAAGGGTAAAAGTAAGAAAGTCATGATAAAGTATTGTTACTTTGAATGGCCAAAGGAACCCATAAAAGGGAGTTCAGTGTGGTGGCCAAGGTTGGGATCCAATGAGGATTGGGTAAAACAGGCCTTGAAAATATTCGTAAATGAGAAAGAACCGATAAATCAGATAGAAATAGATTACGCCCAGTGTTGGATACCCTACAATGGGATGTACCCACTAAAAACAGATGCTCAGAAGGTATACGTACGACGAGATGAGGAACGACAGAAAGGAAAAGCAAAAATGATGTTACAAGCAGTGCAGCAGCTGGTAGAAAAGAACAACAAAGGTGACAGAAGGCTGGGCACTTATGGTGACCAAGAACGAGGTAGAGGTAGAGGACGAGGAAGAGGAAGGGGTGAATGGAGGGACCAAGGTTGGGGTCCCCCGGGAAATAAAGAACAAGGATCAGGGGGATGGCGCACCGGGCCATCCCGGTGTTATCATTGTCACAAAGAAGGACACTTTAAAAGAGAATGTCCAAAGATAAGGCATGAAGTACAATCATACACACTGATGGAGGAATAGAGGGGTCAGGGGTTCCCCTCCTTGGGGTTTGTAGGACGTACACGGGAACCCTTGGTAAACTTAAAATTAGGTCCCCAAGGAGAAGACACGGTATTTATTGTAGACTCAGGGGCGGAAAGATCAAGTGTAACCAGGATACCGGAGGGAATGGGATTAGGGGAAAAGCAAGTCAAAATCTCTGGAGTAGGGGGAAAGGTAATGAAAGCTCCCGAGATAGAAGGAGTAATGGTAAGATATGAAAATCGAGAGGCCATGGAAGACTTAATCCTGGTGCCCCAGGCAGGAATAAATCTGATGGGAAGGGACTTACAAGTTCAATTAGGAATGGGCACAGCTCCCGTAGGTGGACAGATTATAGTACAACTATATAAATTGACGACCGAAGATGAAGAAAGAATAGTCTCACAGGTGTGGGCAAGAGAGGGAAATAGGGGAGGGCTAAGAATACCACCTCTGAGGATAGTCTTGCGAGAAGGAAGTGAAGTAGTGCAAGTAAGACAGTATCCGATTTCAATGGAAGGAAGGAAAGGGCTGCAGCCAATTATAGAAAACTTACTGAAGGATGGAGTATTGGAGAGTTGTATGTCCCCCTACAACACGCCAATACTCCCTGTAAGAAAGACTGACGGAACGTTCCGACTGGTCCAGGACCTAAGAGAATTGAATAGGGTAGTTAGGGCTCGACACCCGGTAGTCCCAAATCCTTATACCATAATGGGACGTATACACCCTAACCACAGGTGGTTCAGTGTGGTAGATCTGAAAGACGCCTTTTGGAGCTGCCCCCTGGCTGAGGAAAGTAGAGACCTTTTTGCATTCGAGTGGGAAAACCCAGACACACTGAGGAAGCAACAGTATCGATGGACTGTGCTCCCTCAGGGATTTACTGAATCCCCGAACCTGTTCGGGCAAATATTAGAACAAGTATTAGAGGATGTTCCCAGGACCTATGGGACACAATTATTGCAGTACGTAGATGATTTGTTACTCTCAGGCGGAGAAGAAGAGCCAGTAAGGGATGCAACCATAACCCTCTTAAACTTTTTAGGGGAAAAGGGATTGAGAGTGTCTAAAAATAAACTACAATTTGTAGAACAGGTGGTTAAATATCTAGGACACCTGATTAGTGACGGGAAAAGGAGAATAAACCCCGAAAGAATAGCTGGGATCACCGGGGTGCCGATGCCAAGGAACAAAAAAGAAATCAGGAAGTTTATCGGGTTAATTGGATACTGTAGATTATGGATAGACAATCACACCCGACAAGTCAAGTTCTTGTATGATAAATTGTGTGAGGAGACTGATAAAGTACAATGGGATTCTGAGGACGAACAGAGATTTGGAGAAATAAAGAATAGCCTGATCACCGCACCGGTACTGACCCTCCCGTCCATTGATCAACCATTCCATCTCTTTGTTAATGCGGAGAATGGAATTGCGTTGGGGGTACTGACACAAAAGAGAGGAGGGAAGCGACAGCCAGTCGCATTCCTTTCTAAACTCTTGGATCCGGTATCACGAGGGTGGCCTGTATGTATTCAAGCGGTCGCAGCAACAGCAATATTAGTGGAAGAAAGTAGAAAATTGACATTTGGAGGTGACCTGGTAGCATCTACTCCCCATACGGTCCGGGCAATACTAACTCAGAAGTCTAACCGGTGGTTGACTGACTCCAGGATCCTAAAGTACGAAGTGATACTTATGGAAAAAGACGATTTGACCATTCTGACCGATAAGAATTTAAACCCTTCCCAGTTTTTATACTCGGCGGACGACGAGCAGGAAGGGCAGAGACCAGAACACTACTGTAGCGAAGTTATAGAACTACAGACCAAGAGCAGGGAGGATTTGGAGGAGCAGCCTCTGGTAGAGGGAGAAAGGTGGTTTATAGATGGTTCTTCCCGCTGTATAAATGGAAAAAGATATAGTGGGTATGCCATAATAGGAGGAGAAGGATTTGAAGGAGTGGAGGCGGGCAGGTTGCCAGGTAGTTGGTCGGCTCAGTCATGTGAATTGTATGCCTTAATACGGGCGTTAGAATTGTTGGAGGGGAAGGAAGGAACGGTGTACACCGACTCCAAATATGCATTTGGAGTAGTGCACACGTTTGGGAGAATATGGAAAGAAAGGGGGATGATTACAGCAAGAGGAAAGGAGTTGGCACATGAGCAATTAATTGAGAAGGCGCTGGAAGCATTACATTTGCCAGAAAGGATAGCGGTGGTCCATGTGGCGGGACACCAAAAGGGGAACTCATTAGAAGCAAGGGGAAATGAAGCGGCAGACGGAGCCGCCAAAAAGGCAGCGACAGAAGGAACAGTGAGGATGTTGTCTTTAATACCATTAAGGGAAGGAGTAGGAAAGATACCTGTATTCTCACAGGAGGAGGAGGATAAAATGAATGAGTTAGGGGCTCGGCGTTCCACTGACGGGAGGTGGTGGACGCCGGATGGGAAACAAATGTTAACCAAAGGATTAACTCGGGATTTGATGACACAACTGCACTCCCAGTCACATTGGGGAGTGCAGGCCCTGTGTGACACACTACTACGGACCTACGCTTGCCGAGGTATCTATACTTTGGCTAAGCAGACAGTCTCCGGTTGTGTGTTATGTCAGAGGGTTAACAAGAAGGTAATGAGAGCTGTCCCTGGTGGAGGACAACAATTGGCTATAAGACCCTTCCAGAGAATACAGGTAGATTTTACAGAACTTCCAAGAATACAAAGGTGGAAGTACCTCCTAGTAGTTGTAGACCATTTCACCATGTGGGTGGAAGCATTTCCCACGATAAATGCCACCGCTCAGGCAGTAACCCGGATATTATTAGAACAAATCATTCCCCGATAAGGGGTCATGGAATCCATAGATTCCGACTGAGGAACACATTTTTCCTCTAAGGTTCACCTGTTGGTTTGCAGTACCTTGGGAATAAATTGGAAATTGCATACACCCTGGCACCCCCAGAGTTCTGGGCGAGTGGAAAGGATGAATGCAACCCTTAAAACACAGATAACTAAGTTAATGGAGGAAACCAGACTACCCTGGACTAAGTGTTTACCAATTGCATTATTAAGAATACGAACGGCACCCCGTAAAGATATTGCGGTGTCTCCCTACGAAATGTTGTTTGGGCTGCCCTATCTTGGAAAGGTAGAGGGCACGCCGACCTTCGAAGGCAGCGATGTGTTCCTGAGGAACTATTTACTGGCAGTGTCTCGTTCCCTTGCAGAATTAAAAATAAAAGGACTGTTGGCACAAAGTCCACCACTCGACTTTCCAATACACGTTATAAAGGCCGGTGACTGGGTACTGATTAAAAGTTGGAAGGAGGAGAAACTGCAGCCCCGGTGGACTGGCCCATACCTGGCATTGCTGACAACGGAGACAGCAGTACGAACAAAAGAACAAGGGTGGACACACGCGACCAGGGTTAAAGGACCCGTTGACCCGCCGTCAGTTCCTGAGAAAGACGATCAGTGGACGGTAAAACCAGGGAATAAGCCCCTGGCATTAACTTTCAGTAAGAAATAAGTGTATGAAACTAACAGCATGAAAGGAGCAGTTGTAGTATTACTAACTATGTATGTAACCATTATAAGAAGTGTTAATAACTGTGATAAGTGCTACCATCCTATCAGATATGGAGGGCGAACAACCAGAGCATTTACCTATCATTCCCATGTAAGTGATGTTTGCTACGACCTAAGGACTAGAGCTGTTTGTCAGGACGGAGGGAGGGGGTATTATGTAGTAGAAAATAAGGGACATGTAGGAAGTGTTGGGCACATTACCTGCCCAAAAGGGGAGAAATGGGTCTGCATGACCAAGGGAGGACAGTTCGACATCCCTTCCCGAGCCAGGGATGAAACATTAGACAGAATTAAGGAGGTAGTGATAGGGAAGTTAGCAGGAGCAGTAGTCAACAAACCTCCCCCACCTTCCCAGCCTTCTACTCAACTGCACCAGACTATGTATGATGAAATAAAGCAGCAGATTGAGATCCCCGAAGTGGGGAGAAACCTGTTTGTGGACTTGGCCCTCCGGATAGCCAGAACCCTGAATGTGACTAACTGTTGGGTTTGTGGAGGACCGCTGATGAGCTCACGCTGGCCATGGAGAGGATCTATCATTGAGGTATGGGACCTGATAAAGTGGAATTTGACGGTGGGAAGAGATCGAAGTCCCCAGGAATGGGTCCTGACACACACCCCGGTTGGAACTGAGTGTATCGCCAGGCCCTGGGCAAAGGATGCCATCCTAGTAGGCAGCAGCCCCTGCCAGCGCATCATCACCCAGTGGCCAAATCAATCCCGAATGTGGTGGCCAGAGGAACCTCAATGGTATCCCACTGTAAAGGATGAAGGAAACTGTGCTATCTGGATGAAGACTGATGGAAGCGAATCGACTGGATTATGGAATTGCACCGGGAACAACCCTTACCAGGGAATCCCAGTGTTGCAGGACATATGGAACAATGTTACCTCTAGTGGACCGGCCCCTGAAGGACTGCTATGGATATGCGGACACAAGGCATACTCGGTATTGCCAGAAAAATGGAGTGGGACTTGTTTAATTGGACTGGTACAACCAGGGTTTTTTCTGTTGACCACTGAGGAGGGGCGGTCGCTAGGAACACCCATCTTTGACGATCTACACCGAACGAAGAGAGGAATGGACATCGGAAAATGGGAAAATGATGAGTGGCCACCTGCAAGAATCATCTTATATTATGGACCAGCCACTTGGGCACAGGACGGATCCTGGGGCTACCGGACCCCAGTGTATATGTTAAATCGGATCATAAGACTACAGGCAGTGCTGGAAGTAATTACTAACCAGACTGCATCTGCACTAGAGATGTTGGCGAAGCAGCAGACACAGATGAGAACAGCGATATACCAAAACCGTTTGGCCTTAGACTACTTACTAGCCGAAGAGGGAGGAGTATGCGGAAAATTCAACCTCTCTAATTGCTGCCTGAACATAGATGACAACGGGCAAGCAGTAATGGATATATCAGAAGGAATCAGAAAAATAGCACATGTCCCGGTACAGAGATGGAACACAATCATGGGAGCAGGATGGTGGGATTACATTTTAGGAGGAGCCTGGTGGAAAGCGGTGGGACTGGTGATTTTATGGGCATTAGCTGCATTGATCATTATTCCCTGTTGTATACCATGTCTCAGGGTTCTTATAACTAGAAGTATAAGCCAAATGCAGGCAGTTGTAGTCCCCATGGGGGAGAAAGGGGGCGTCCAGAAGATAATGATAATGAGGCCGAGAGAGGACCCAGAGGAAAGAGAGATAAAAAGAATGTTATTAGCTTTGGAACAGCAGGAAGTCTAGGAATGGGGTTTAATACAGGATGCGTAGCAAAAGAAAAAGGGAGGATTGTGAGGGATAAGATGATTAAACCACCATTGTGAGGGGCCGAACGGTTGTAGTCACCAACCTTGTGATGGGCTGAGTAACTGGAAACACCAACCTTGTGATTCGAACAAACAGTCAGACCTTCAGAGCTGTTGATAACATTGTCCCATAACAAGATGAGGTAAGGAATGTAGCTGACAACGCAGAAGCTATTCTTTAGGTCAAAGGCAATTAATTAGGTTAGGGCACAGATACTGCGCATGCTTAATAAGTTAAATGAATATTAACTTTACGCCCCTCATGACAAAGAACCTAATTTAAATGTACATGCGATGTATGATGTGGGAGGCGAGGGAATGATTGATGACGCACGGAAGGGAGGGTTGGAAGATTGTGAACCTCAGTACCCTGATTGGAAGGGGTCAGAAGGGGAGGCGTCCGATCAATAAAGACTGTATACTGAATTGTATAAAAATAGACGTTTTTCCTTTGCTCGGTGTGTCTCAACTTGGAGAGGCACCCGATTCTGCAGACTCGCAAATAAAGCATTTCTTGTTTCCACGATTTAGTCTCTGAGTAGTGATTGTGAGCACAAACAATATATCTCACAGGTGTTTGTTAAAACCTTGCCGATCAATGCTAGCGGGTCCTGTAATCCCTGCGAGGAACGACAATAAAATGCCCAGAATAAAGCACTTAATCGGATCTATGCAAATGAGACAATTCATTTCCTTTCTGGTTGTGTGGATTCGTCGAGGTTATGGATGTCCACGAGGCGTAATGTGCGGACGCTTGTTTTTCAAACGCGCTTCCATTGTCTGTTCCAATTTGTCACGTTTTACTCTTATTTTCTCTCTCTCAAGCTAATTTGTTTGCAATCACCATTCTCTGCCGTGGAAAGTGTGGTCTCTCCAAATGCATCACCTGCTATCTCGTGTCGATGTCTGCGGCGGATCTAATGGTTGTGATCATCGAAGCCCTGATGTACGAAATGATTGTTGCATATGATATGTACTGGTTTGAACATGAATCTTCTTTTGTCAAATTGGTCGTGGTTCTTAGAAATGCTCCGTTCTGTCTTGTCCACTATACCTTCTGCAAGGTGGTTTTAGATTGTTCTGTGTGGCTTACGGTCGCTTTAACCTTCGATCGGGTTGTGGTCATTTGCTGGGCTAAGTTGAAGACAAAATACTGCAACCCAAAAAATGCGTGTTTGATTATTGGCACAATCTGCGTCACGTTCTGTTTAAAGAACATACCGTTTTATTTCCGGTACATGCGGTCAACGTATTATTATTCCGGTAATTGGGAGTGTGGCGTTAACCCCCCTCTGCCTATGTATAGAAAGTTAGAGGGTCTTTTTTGGGTGGACGTTCTGTTGAACCCGCTGCTTCATTTCTTCCTCATTTTGACCCTCACTGTCAGTCACATCCTCGCGACGAACAGACGCCGCCGAGCGCTTAAGGGACAGAGAAATTACAGCAAGCAGCGAGATCCTGAGATGGAGACCCGCCGACAATCCATCATTCTCCTCTTCACCATGTCTGCTAGTTTCTTTCTCTGCTGGGCGACAACCACGCTGGTCTTCATTCTCATGAGATGTCTCTACACAGACCTGGAGACGTCTATTCGGCTTTATTATGCAAAGGAATTGGGGTATGCCGTTCAGCTTCTCAGCTGCTGCGCAAACACCTTCATCTACGGAGTGACTCAGACCAAATTTAGAGAGCAACTGAAGATTGCGATCATCTTACCCGTTAATCTGCTTATTAAAATGTTGAGATACTGTACTTAAAACGGTCCAATAACCTTATTCTATTCTGAGAAGCAGAGAAGTTCTGCACCTTCTCTGAACACCACCTCGGTCAACTAAATGCACGCTAATCTTATATTAAATCTAATCGAGGTCCTAGTCTGAGTCGACTCGATCCATTCATTTCCAATATAGAATCGTTACAAGTAGGGACAGCTTTTCAAGCAAATTATGTTTATCATCAATGTCGTATTGTCAGTTAACGTTGTTGATATCGTGCACAGTTCTGGATAGCGACACAACTTGTGCTTCTCGACGTCTACCCGTAGCCTGTGAATCACTGACAACGATTATCGCTGTATTCAGTGAATGACTCCATTATTTAGTAAAGTAACGCTTCAAATCGGCGCGGTGTGAAATATAGATACCAATGATCACAATATAGTCACAGTACTACCCGAGGACTCTCAATCGATTCCTGACAGCCTGTCCAATGGATGGTTTGCGCTCAGTCAGTTGTACGATTCTACAGCGTATCACCTTCTCAGGCCATCCCACATCCGACCGACGGAAATAGGGATAAATTGTGCTCCATAAAGCTTTAAACATTCCCGTGAATTAATTGTTAGTCGCCGACAGTTCCGCTGCTTCCTATAGTAAGTGAATGACACTTTTTTTCTGATATACATTGCCTGCATGAAGTATCTATGGGGTGATGTGCCCCTGACTGGGCATGTCGGCATTCTTTGTTCACTCCCATTTCCCATTGAAGCGTCCGGCAATTCTGCTCTCGCTCACCATGCCGCCACCCCAGGCGTAATATAAGCCCCCTGCACCATATGCCGGCCATTGCATCCGATACACCATTCTCTTGTATTTACGACACCTTCAACAGCATCACACGACCAGTCACATCTTTCCATTCCCACCTTTTCCGCTTATAGTAGAGACCTCTCCTTCTGACCCAGTTGGTTGACCCATCTCTTCCTACCCGGTACATACCCCTGTAATCGAATAATTACCTCTCCCCGTACCTCCTCTCTCCGGTCCATCCTTTAATCCAGGTCTTGCAGAGGTTACAGAGGCCCCTTCTCTAACGCTCTAACGGGCACATTCTGCACCTGCTCCGCCAGCCGCATGCCTCTCTCCACCTGGGCCTTCTCCTCACGGTCCACTCTTAAGCCAGCTCATTATTCATGAATTCCTGCACCCCTCCCATCCGCACATCGCCCTTGCCCGATGCTCCTCACGCTCGGAGCTCCCCTGCCCTCTTCGCCCGGCGCACCAAAGCCTGACTCCGTTTCCTCGATCGGGGCATTTCACGACCCACCCGCCCAGGATGTTCCGCCCCAATGCTCCAACGCAACCCTCAAAGGGACTCTTCTTCACCACTCATTTTACCATGATCCACAATCCGCCCGGCATTTCCACGTTGCAACCCTCCGCCGGGCGCCCTATCCGGCCCCTTCCCCCTTCTCCTGCCGCACTATATCCGCCCTCATTTCCCCACACTTTCCATTTGCCCTTCTCCTTTCCCCCTCCTTCTGCCGTATCCCTTTCGCCGCACGCTCCCCCCTTGCCCGGCTGCTCTTTGGCACCGCGCCCGCTGGCCCGGCTCCCTGCCTTGGATCAGTTCCCCTCACTGCTCGGCTCCCCTCGCCGGCCACCCTTCGCGCCCCCAACATGGGCCGCCTCATTCGCCCAGACCCCTCTTCAGTGGGTCCCGATACGCCGGGCCCCCACTTCACCCGTTCCAGCCGTTCCCCTCATAAACCCGACCACCACTTCATCCACACCCTCCCTGCTCGACCCAACCCACGCCCCATCCTTTCGTACGAGACTTCCTCACTTGACGCCACATCTGCCCGACGCTCCGCACAGCACGCCCCACGATGCCTCGCCCAACGTAACCCCCCCCCCCCACCCCCATTCCAGTTCCACCGTTCTAGATTCCGCATTGCAGTCCGTACCGCCCCAGAACGTGCCCCATCCCACGCGATGGCCCTTTTCCGCTTAAAGACGTAGACAGGGGGAATTTACGAGCTCGCCTCTACCAACACTCAGGCACAGACCATCGCGCTCACATTTACCGGCCTTACATTGGATTGTGAGAAGGCCTCTCAGTCAAGCGGTTATTGAACAACGAGAGCGAATTCAGCGAATCCCAATTGCTATTCGTTGGGTTGAACGACCTGAGCTGACAGATGATTCGGATGCTTATCTACGACAGGTGAAAGTGTACTCCGCGATGATGCCCAGGCCTTCGCATTGTGTTCATGATGACATTCACCATTCCTTCTCCATGAGCATTCACGGTCCTTCACGGTTCAATCGCGTGTGTCACTTCCTCCCCCCGCCAGTGACGCACCCCACCCCAGCAGTGACGGTCCCTCCTCGCCACTGACGGCCACCCACCAGTGACCCACTCTCGCCAGTGACGCACCCCACCCCAGCAGTGACGGTCCCTCCTCGCCACTGACGGCCACCCGCCAGTGACCCACTCTCGCCAGTGACGCACCCCACCCCAGCAGTGACGGTCCCTCCTCGCCACTGACGGCCACCCACCAGTGACCCACTCTCGCCAGTGACGCACCCCACCCCAGCAGTGACGGTCCCTCCTCGCCACTGACGGCCACCCGCCATTAACCCACACTCGCCAGTGATCCCCGACCAACCCTCCAGTGAATGGGAATCACACATTTTGAAGTGCTAAGCAGCAATTCCCGGATTGACGGGTTTCCTCCGGACTGACGGAGTGAGAGGACCCGGTTTGAGGGTGAGGGAGCGGGTGAGCTGCTGAACCCCCCTGAGCATTTTACTCGATGGATTAGGTCCGAAGGAAAACCGTTGGAATGAGGCGAAGGGTATTTATGCAATCAGGAGAAAGCCACCACTTACTTTGGGGGAAGGAAATGCGACTGTTTTTTGACTTCCCTGGTTTGGAAGGAAGGATCCTGGGTGGGGTCTGAGAGTTGAGATTTCCACTGTGTATGTGTGGGAGGGGATGATGCAGTGCATTTGCCTGGTGCGTTGGTGGGAATGTCGGTGATTCACCGGCCGTGTGTGGATGTGGGGTGAAGTAAGGGGATACCTCTGACCAGTGAGGGAAGTGAAGGTGACAACGCTAGCGTGTGTGAGGATGGGATGAAGTAAGGAGATTCCCATTGTGTGAATGTGTGCGGTGGGGCAGCGACTCTGAAGACAAGGAATGGGCGACGTTTCCGTTCGAGATCTGTCTTCAGAATGAGTGTGAAGGTATACAACGCGATATTGATCATCTGCAGAAGTAGGCGGTGAAATTACTAATTAGACACAAGCGCGAGGGGTTGTACTTTGAGATGTCACAATTAAGGGTGAAATATACAACTAATGACGCGACCCTCAACCAACAGATCTTGATGTCCAAATTCATTCCCACGTGCAAGTGGCAAATACGGCATATGATACGCTTGCCTTCATAGGCAGGACATTAAATTAAATTAAAGAGCCAGGATGTCAGGATGTAGCTTGAGAGTTTAAACAAAAAACACACTACGTGCTGGTGTTATTCAGCTGGTCAAACAACATTTTTCTAGGTAGATGACGTTTCGGGTTGGGACCCTTTTTCAGACAAGACGTTGTTCCTTTTTTTTTAACCAGCAACTGATATTCCTTTTACTCTGCAGATTTATAAGACTTTGGCTGGGCCACGTGTGGAGGGCGTGAAGATTTTCGAAAGAGTACAGAGTAGGTTTTCCAGAATGTTGCATGGATTAGTGCGTATTAACTGCAGGAAGGCGTTGGTCATATATGGATAGTGTTCGCTGGAATGTCGGAGGCTGCGATGTAACATGATAGAAGTATATAAAGGGGTGCGATGTACAAATGGGAGCGACAATCAGATTTTAGTTTTTCCATGATGGGAAAACAATCAAATACTAGAGGGCATAACGTTGATGTGAAATGGGCAAAGTTTAAAGGAGATGACGTGGGTGACCGTTTTAATTTACATCGAGGACGGTGAAGTTCGAAACAACGCAGTCATAGTCGCTGGTCCAGGCTGGTACGATATTGACACTTCCTATGATTGTTGGATATGGATATGCAGGGATTGAATTCTATGATTTTTGTGCATGTAGGTAAGGGGTCGCCTTGGCGAAACATTCGGCTCAGGCATTTTGGGCCTTGTGCTATACATCTTTATTGTCAATGTTCTATATTTTATTTTAACACAGCCCTTGGGATCACAAACGCACTACATCCCGACTAAAGCCACAACCCCGAACCTCATCTTCGTCTGTTCAGATTCCAAGCACAGGCGCCCGACCACCCACGGGCCTCATTTTCCTCGTCCACCACTTACAAGCTTGACGATCGTTGAACAAATGTTTTCTACTTCTGTAGATGACCTTTTCCCTGTCGGGTCTCCGTTGTCGTTGGGGCCTAGCACCGTGGAGCGGCCTCCAACCTGAACGACCCGTGGGCTCGGGAGACTGCGGAGCAGCGGAGCAGCGGACTACTCACCATCGTGGGGCTGGCCGGCCTCGGAACGTGGGGAGCGGTGGTGACTCGCTGCTGCGACTCGACTCGAATCCTGGGGCTCGGAGGCTCCAGCAACGCAGCCGCAGGTCCGGTGGACTGGGACATCGGGAGCTCGCGGGTCCGGGGGGAGAGAGAGACCGCTTCCCGGAGCTCCCGCAATGCGACTTCTCCAGCCCGTGTCGCGGGGTTGGAACGACCCGGAGCGGGAACGTACATCGCCCGGCACGGCTTCGTGGCCGTGGGACTCACCATCGCCCGTGGGGGTTCCAACCTTGTACTTTCAGACCGGGAGCGGGGCCGTAAATCGCCCCGCGCGGCCTAAAATGGCCGTGGGACTCATCATCACCCGCCTGGGGTTTGGACATCGGGAGAGAAATTGAGAGCAGGGGAGAGACAAGACTTTGCCTTCCATCACAGTGGGTTCACTGTGATGGATGTTTGTGTGAATTTAATTGTGTGTATGTCTGTAGGACATTGTCTTTGTTTGTATGGCTGTGTAAACGAAATTTCGTTTGAGTCTCACTGAAGCTCAAATGACAATAAATTTGTATTGTATATGTGGTTTGTCTTTCCGAAGTTGTGACCAAAGGCTTTGCACTTCCTCCTGATCTGTTCTTTCTTCTGTATGGATCAGGTAGACATGGCGCTGCAGGTGGCGATCAATCATAAACACCTTGTTGCATCCTGGGTGGGAGCAATGTATTTCACACACCTCTTCATGCTGCTCTTTTATGTGTTTCTTAATTCCGTCAACTACTCTGTAAACAGCACAACAACCCCAACACTGACATCGATACATGGTGGGGAAATCTTCCCTTTCCAAATTTGACTTTGGTTTCCGGCCATGTTTTTGTCCAGATTGTTTCTTCACATCCTTAATATTGATCTTCTTAACTGGTAAATTACACTTCTTCTTCCAATATGTTTGAAAAGACTCATCTGAAGAGCCATTCTTAACTTTTATTTCTCTGTCGTCTTCACTTGACTAATACCTTTCAGGGGGCGGAGAGCAGGGAGAGACGTGGGCGGGGGCGAAGAGCTGGTACAGACGTGGGCAGGGGGCGGAGAGCTGGGAGAGACGTGGGCAGGGGGCGGAGAGCTGGTACAGACGTGGGCAGGGGGCGGAGAGCTGGGAGAGACGTGGGCAGGGGCGGAGAGCAGGGAGAGACGTGGGCGGGGGGCAGAGAGCTGGGAGAGGCGTGGGTGGTAGACGGAGAGCAGGGAGAGACGTGGGCGGGGGACGGAGAGCTGGGAGAGACGTGGGCGGGGGGCAAGGAGCTGGGAGAGACGTGGGCGGGGGGCAAGGAGCTGGTACAGACGTGGGCAGGGGGCGGAGAGCTGGGAGAGACGTGGGCGGGGGACGGAGAGCTGGGAGAGGCGTGGGTGGTAGACGGAGAGCAGGGAGAGACGTGGGCGGGGGACGGAGAGCTGGGAGAGACGTGGGCGTGGGGCGGAGAGCTGGGAGAGACGTGGGCGGGGGCGAGGCAAAAACAGGAAAGTAGACTTTTATCTGAATGGTGGCCGATTAGGAAAAGGGGAGATGCAACGAGACCTAGGTGTCATGGTACACCAGTCATTGAAAGTAGGCATGCAGGTGCAGCAGGCAGTGAAGAAGGCGAATGGTATGTTAGCATTCATAGCAAAAGGATTTGAGTATAGGAGCAGGGAGGTTCTACTGCAGTTGTACCATCTCCGATAGGCTGCGTCCACATGAGTTAGCAGGAGGCAGCGACAAGATACCACACCTGGAGTATTGCGTACAGCTTTGTTCCTAATCTGAGGAAAGACATTCTTGCCATAGAGGGAGTACAGAGAAGGTTCACCAGATTGATTCCTGGGATGTCAGATCTTTCATATGAAGAAAGACTGGATAGACTCGGCTTGTACTCGCTACAATTTAGAAGATTGAGGGGGGATCTCATAGAAACTTTTAAGGGGTTGGACAGGCTAGATGCAGGAAGATTGTTCCCGATGTTGGGGAAGTCCAGAACTAGGGGTCACAGTTTAAGGATAAGAGGGAAGTCTTTTAGGACCGAGATGGGAAATCATTTTTTACACAGAGAGTTGTGAATCTGTGGAATTATCTGCCAGAGAAGGTAGTTGAGGACAGTTAATTGACTATATTTAAGAGGGAGTTAGATGTGGTCCTTGTGGCTAAAGGGATCAGGGAGTATGGAGAGAAGGCAGGGATGGGATACTGAGTTGGATGATCAGCCATGATCATATCGAATGGCGGTGCAGACTCGAAGGGCCGAATGGCCTACTCCTGCACCTATTTTCTATGTTTCTATGTTTCTATGTTTAACTATCTGCAACAAATTGTACAGATAATGAAACAAATGTTCTTGTCCCTGCCTCCTGCTAACTCATGTGGACGCGGCCTATCGGAGATGGTACATTAGTTCTGACGAGCGGAAAGGGGAAAGGAACCAATTTCCTGTTAATACGTTTCAGTTTTGATGTCACCATCTTGTTATTCATCGTTGATTTATCTGTTGTCGTTTCAGTAAGTTATAGCAGCTTTCCAGTTTTCTGAATTCCAAAATTTCCGATGTTCTCGATTTTCTTAATCAGGAATACCCATGCGCCAATCGAGCAGCCTATTAAACGCCGCTTCCGTATCAGCCTTGACGTCCACCCCCTGGCAACGCGGTCCAGGCACCCATCAACATGTGTGTTAAGTCACTTTATCCGCCCGTTTCCTTTAAACCTTCTTCACCAATGCCCTCTAATCTTTCACACTTCAAACCTGGAAATAGTTCTTGACTGATTATCTTATCGACGTTAGTCATCATTTTATACACTTCTATCAGCAAAATGTGTGTCAGAAATATCTTCATGTATCTTCATTAGTGATTAGTCGGCAGGGAGTGGATGTAGATAGCGGGCATATCTTGGTTCTTGGTTTATTGGTCCTCCAAAATATTCCAAATTGTATTTAAACTGGAGGTGGTGGAGGGAGGACTTAAGCCAGAAAGGGTTATTGGGACTTTAAATTTAAATTTTAAACTTTAAATTTAGTTGCACCTGGTTGGGTAACTACAGTTGGGTGGAGATTATTCCATGCTTTAATTGTGCGGGGGAAGAACGAATTGCTGTACACATCTGTCTTTGTAGCTGGGATCACAAATTGGATCGAATGCCCTCGTCTGCTCCTAATTGGTTTGGGTTTGGTGTAGGTCTTGTAGTCTATGTCGAGATGACCATTTAACATTTTGTAAAAACAGGTCAAACGGTGAGCTTCACGTCTGTCTTGGAGAGGGTTCCACCCCAGGTAATTCAGAAGTTTGGTGACACTCGCTTCTCTCTCATAGGTGTTAGTAACAAATCGAGCTGCCTATCTTTGGACACGTTCGATGGATGAAATGTTTTTATTTGTGTATGGGTCCCATGCTGCAACTGCGTAGTCCAAATGAGGTCTAACGAGGGTGAAATACAACTTTTCCTTGACAGAAGTTGAACAATGATGAAAGTTGCGCCTCAGGAAGTTTAGGACACCTGTTGCTTTCACCGTTGCATGATGAGTCTGACCATTCCAACGCAGATCATTCTGCAATTTGATGCCAAGATACTTGGTTTGTTTGGGTTCTTCAAGGGTGACACCAAGTATGTTGTAAGATGTGACGCCTGGATTCCTCTTTCTGGTGACACGCATGGTTTCACATTTGGAAGGGTTGAACTTCATGCCCCATTGTTGTGACCACTCAACCATAGTATCGAGATCCTTTTGGAGAGCATCTTCATCATCAGCTGACTTAATTGGACGGTACAGCAAACAATCATCAGCGAATAGTCTGGTCGTACTTGGGACTTTTTCATGGATGTCATTATGTAAAGCAAAAATAGGTGTGGGACAAGTACTGTGCCCTGAGGTGTACAACTCAACACTGGATGCCAATTAGAGCTCTTTCCGTTCACACACACACGCTGAAGACGTTTTGTCAGGAAACTGGAAATCCATCGTTTCGTGTTGGAACGAATACCATAGAAGTCAAGCTTCCGAAGCAGTCTTTGGTGTGGGATGACATCAAATGCTTTAGAAAAGTCCAGCACAACTAAATCCATGATGACGTTACTATCAAGATGTTTGGCCCGGTCATTTGTCGTCAGGATAAGCTGAGACTCGCATGATCTATGCCTCCTAAATGTTGGTTGTCGGCAAGAATATTATGTTTGCTCATGTGTCGCATCCGATTACTATCAATGATATGCTCCAGCAATTTGCAGCAAGTACTTGTTAGTGAAACATGACGATAATTCGCTGGGTTGGTGGTTGAACCCTTCTTAAAGAGAGGAGTGATGTTAGCCTTCCTCCAATCCAGCGGAACATCACCCGAGTCAAGCGATTGTTGAAAAATGAGCTGCAAAACTGGAGCCAGTTCTTCGGCTGCGATCTTGAGGGCTTGATTCTGTATCTGATCTGGTCCAATTGCTTTTGTGGTATTAATGTTGAGCAATAACTTCTTGACACATTCAACCTCAATTTTAATAGCAGGTATATCAGCAAACGGGCTGGGCGGTAGGACTGGAAATGATGAAGGCTCCACATCTTCCCGGGTGAAAACGTGTTGAAATTGGTTTGCAAGAGCTTCTGCTTTCGCCTGGTCCTCAGTGATCAGACAGTTGTTCACTTTAAGCATCTGGACACCAGTGTTGTCTGTCCGTCTGGATTTCACATATCTCCAAAAAGCCTCGGGTTGCTCTCCCCCAAGAATAGAAGAAACATGTTGTCTATGAGCACTCCTAATTGCACGATCAACTTGCTTCCGCACGCTAGTAAAATTGTCCCAGTCCAGTTTTGTACCCCTTTTTTTGGCACGGATATAAAACTTCTCTTTCTTACTGCAGAGACGTTTCAGTTTTGCCGAAAACCAAGGAGGACGCAAACGGCCCTTAATTAGTATTTGAGGACCATGATTTGTAACAATATTATTGAATAGTTTTCTCAGCCACACCCAGTTGTCATTTACGGATCTTTTATCTGGTTGCAGGTTGAAGAAATCTTTTCCCAGTTTTTTAGCTAAGACTTTAAATTCCTCACTGTTCACTTTTTTTCCCAGAGGGAAATTTTACGCGGTGGTTTTGATGGAACTTTAAACTTTAAGTGCAGTTTTGCTTGGATAATATAATGATCGCTAATTCCTGCACACGATGAAACTTCCGAAATTAAATCTGGGTGTGAAGTGAACAGGAAACCCTTGACTGATGAGGGCAGCGGAGTGAATGCAGGTATAACATGATTACACCAGGGAGGAATGTGGAGAGTCTCAACTATCTGGAGACGCGGCAGGTGTGACGGGAGCACCCCCCCCCCCCTCACACGGACACCTCCTGGCCGTTGTTGCTGTTGATGAAAACCACGGATGAGGGAAGGGTGCAGGATGTCACGGGCAGGGATCCAGCTCCTCTCCTCTGGTCCGTTGCCCTCCCTGTCATTCAGGTAGTGGATCCCTCTGCCACGCCGCCGGGATTTCAGCAGCCGCTTCACCATGTACACGGGGCCAGCGTCAATGATGCGGGCAGGCGGAGGTAGCACAGGAGCGGGATACAGGGAGCTGGAAGATTCACGCTTAACCCGGGATACATGGAAGGTGGGGTGAATACACATAGACCGGGGCAGTCTAAGGCGGACAGCAGAGTGGTTGATGACTCTGAAAACAGTGAATGGACCAATAAACCAGGGCGCCAACTTACTGGACTCAACGCGGAGGACGAGGTCTTGGATGGACAGACAGACCCTCTGCCCAGGGCCGTAGCGAGGGGCAGGGGTCCGGTGATGATCCGCCCGCCGTCTATACCTGGAAATGGTGCGGAGCAGAGCAGACCGGGACTTCCTCCAGGTCTGACGACAGCGGTGCACAAACCGCTGGGCAGAGGGAACGGAGACCTTCTCCTATTGGTCTGGGAACAGAGGTGGCTGGTAACCTCGGGAGCAGTGGGATGGAGACAGACCGGTGGCAAAACCGGGCCGGGAATTGTGGACATATTCAATCCACACCAACTTACTGGACCAGGAGGTAGGATTGGCGGACACCGGGCAACGTAGGGTGGTCTCTGGGTCCTGGTTGTCTCTCTCCGGTTGGCCATTAGATTGTGGATGGAACATAGACATAGAAACATAGAAAATAGGTACAGGAGTAGGCCATTTGGCCCTTCGAGCCTGCACCATTCGCCATTCAATATGATCATGTTTGATCATCCAACTCAGTATCCCATCCCTGCCTTCTCTCCATACCCCCTGATCCCTTTAGCCACAAGGGCCACATCTAACTCCCTCTTAAATATAGCCAATGAACTGGCCTCAACTACCTTATGTGGCAGAGAATTCCACAGATTCACCACTCTCTGTGTAAAAAATGATTTTCTCATCTCGGTCCTAAAAAACTTCCCTCTTATCCTTGAACTGTGACTCCTAGTTCTGGACTTCCCCAACATCGGGAATAATCTTCCTGCATCTAGCCTGTCCAACCTCTTAAGAATTTTGTAAGTTTCTATAAGATCCCGCTCAATCTTCTAAATTCTAGCGAGTACAACCCGAGTCTATCCAGTCTTTCTTCATATGAAAGTCCTGCCAACCCAGAAGAGAGGCTGACGGAGGAGCCAACCAGGGAGCAGAAAGCTTTCCAGATACAAGACCGAAGATAGACACAAAATGCTGGAGTAACTGATCCGTTCAAGCAGCGTCTGTGGAGAGAAGGAATGACGGATGCTTCGGGTCGACACCGTCTGAAGAAGAGTCTCGACCCGAAACATCACCCATTCCTTCTCTCCAGAGATGCTGCCTGGCCCGCTAAGTTAAGGGCCTGTCCCACGAGCATGCGACTGCATGCGGTTAGCGCGACCTAACGTGGTCGCTTGAGCCGTACGACATCACGGGGCCGGTCCCACTTCGATCGCCGGAGCCGTATGGAATTGTGCGGAGCTGGTCCCGACATCCGAAACACTGACACTGTCCAAAAATCCCGCGCGCGAACGGCCCGCAGCGTCTTGACGGCGTAGGCAGCGTCTTGACGGCGTAGGCAGCGTCTTGACGGCGTACGCCTAGCGCGTGGCGTTGCGCGATGACTTAACGCTCGACGCCGTGGGACGTCCAAATCCAGTCGGCCCGCCTCCTGCCCAGCTGATTGGTGAGGATGACGTCGGGACCAGCTCCAGACGGCTCCGCGGTTGGAAGTGGGACCGGCCACGCGAGGATGTCCCGGCACCTTCTCCACCCCCTCCCCCGGCGTGTCCCCACTGCCCCCCTCCCAGTGCCCGTGATCCCTCAGCCCCCCAATCGCCGTTACCCCCACTCTCCCAACGTCCGTGACCCCCCACCCCCCAATCCCAGTGACCCCCCACCCCCAAATCCCAGTAACCCCCACCCTCCAATCCCAGTGTCCCCACGCACCCCCCAACCCCTCAATCACAGCGTCCCCACGCACCCCCCCCCCGCAACCCCCCAATCCCAGTGTCCCCACGCACCCCCCCCCCAACCCCAGTGATCCTACCCCCCAATCCCAGTGAACTCCCGCCCCCCAATCCCAGTGACCCCCAAATCCCAGTGACCCCCACCCCCCAATCCCAGTAACCCCCACCCCCCAATCCCCGTGACCCCCCCCCAATCCCAGTGACAGCCCCTCAATCCTCGTGACCCACCACCCCCCAATCCCAGTGATCCCCACCCCCAAATCCCCGTGACCCCCAATCCCCGTGACCCCCCACCCCCCTATCCCAGTGACCCCCCACCTCCCAATCCCCGTGACACCCCACCTCCCAATCCCAGTGCCCCCACCCCCAATCCCCGTGAACCCCCACCCCCCATGACAGCCCCTCAATCCCCGTGACCCACCACCCCCCAAGCCCAGTGATCCCCCATAACCCCCCCTCCACCCCTCAATCCCCGTGACCCCCCCATCAGCACCACAAGCAGCCACGCACAAACAGCTGGAGAACACACTGGATTTTATTGAACATTTATGTGGAGACAGAGAAGCAGAACACGCCCCCCCTGCAAAGATTCACATTCTCTGATCACCCCCCCCCCCCACAGTCCTCGGATGGATGTGACGTCACAACACGAGGAGCCCCCCCACTCCGTCCCCCGAGCGGCTCCGGGCCTCGGGTCAACCAGCGCTACAACGCTCCAGCTGTGATTCCCACCAGATGTTGATCGGGACTGTTCCCCCCTGAACCCCGTCATTGCAGGGACATTATGGGCAGCCCCCCCCCCCCAGTGCAGTCAGTAAATGAGCAGCGACCCACAGAGCGAAGCGTAAAGTCCAAATCACCAAATCAGCTGTAGATGCGCTCATTGCTCACCCATCCCCCCACCATTACAGCACCCCCCCCTCCCCCGCACAGCAGAAACCCCGTGTAGATGATATATGCTTGTGACTCTTAATATAGTTACCTCATCACTACTAACCACTCCCCATATCACAAGTATAATTACAACCTCCCCACCCACATATCGCTCTCTAGTTTCCGTGACAGACCACGCACAGCTAGTGCTCTCTGTAATGCCACAGTATGAATACAATAAGTAAAGTCACAGTGTGTTGATTTATACTCTTTACATGGTGTCAGAAATGGGATAGCGTGTCGGTCACGAACATGTCTTTGCCTTTTCGGAAAACGACGTTGAAAGTGAAACGCTGGAGCTGCAGCATCATGCGCTGCAGGCGGGATGAGGCAACATGGATCGGCTTGTTGAGGATGGTGACAAGCGGCTGGTGATCTGTTTCAATGGTGAATGTGTTGCAGAGTATATAGTCCTTGAATTTGGAGCAGGCAAACACCACGGCCAGTAGCTCCTTCTCGATCTGTGCGTAGTGCTGTTCGTCAGGGGTCATGGTACGGGACGCGTAGGAGACAGGCAGCTGTAGGCCGTCATGGAGCTGCAGACAAGCGGCACCGAGCCCGAACTGAGTGGCGTCGCAGGTGATAATAATGGGGCGTTGCAGGTCAAAGAATTTGAGTGTGGGGGTACTGATCAGCTTGGACTTAAGGATGTCGAAAGTTTTTTGGTGTTGAGGGAACCAAGCCCAGGCGGTGTCGTTCTTTATCAAATCCCTCAGGGGTGCACTCAGCTCGCTGAGGTCGGGGATGAACTACCCCAGGTAGTTTACCATGCCCAGGAAACGTTTCAGGCTGGGCACTTCAGTGGGTGATGACATCTCGGAGATGGCAGCCGTTTTCTGTGGGTCGGGTTTCAGCCCCGAGGCTGTGAATACATGTCCAACATATGTGACCTCGGGGACGCGGAAACGGCACTTCTTGGGGTTGAGTTTCAAGTTGGTCTTCCGGGCCCGGTCTAGGACCTGGCGGAGGTTGAAATCGTGCTCAGCGACATCCTTACCGTAGACCAGGATGTCGTCAACGATGATGGCATATGGTAGGCCGGCAAACCTGCAGGGAGGGGAGATGGCGAGATGCGAACCCGGTCGCGACGTGTTGTCAAGCCGCCTGTCCGCTATGGCGATTTTGCTTAACCATTTCTAGCGCATGAGACGTGGTCGCCCTGTCACTACTTTGCTTGTCTTTCATTTCCAAGGGGAAGGATGCCGATGATCCTGCCCTGAAACAGCTTGCTGCCATCATCCAGTAGGGCTAGCCCGACCGTCGTTCCGCTCTGCCGGCTGGCGCCGTGCCCTACTTCCTGGTCCGTGATGAGCTCGTACTCCACGACGGCGTGGTCGTGAAAGGACACAAGGTAGTAGTGCCTGCTGCTCTGCGCGACCACTATTTTCAGGCCGCTCATAACGGTCATCCTGGGGCCGAAGACACCTTGTCTCACGCCCAGAGCCAGTTCTACTGGCCTGGTATGGCTCAATACATCCGGGAGAGGGTCTCCTCCTGTTCCACCTGCAACAGCCTCGCCCCCCACCAGCAACGACAGCCGCTTCTGCAGCAGCCTGCACCCGAACTGCCCTGGATGGCGGTTGCCACTGACATTTTCGAGTGGCGAGGCAAACACTTCCTGGTACTTGTCGACTCCTACTCCAACTGGTTCGAGGTTGACCAGCTGCATTCCCTCACCTCTTCGGCCGTTGTCGATAAGCTGCGCCGCCATTTCGCTACCTTTGGCACCCCGGCCAGCCTGCAGTCGGACAACGGCAGCCAATTCACTAGCTCCGAGTTTAGGGCTTTCGCAACCAGCTGGAACTTCCGCCACTTCACCAGCAGCCCTGAGTACCCGCAGAGCAACGGTCTGGCCGAGCGCGCCGTCCGCAGTGCAAAGAACTTGCTGGAACAATGTCGTTTGTCCAACTCTGACTTCTTTCTGGCCCTCCTCAACCTTCGCAACATATCCCGTGACCCTGCCATGGGCTCCCCTGCTCAGCGGCTCATGTCTCGCACTACCAGACCTCCGATCCCGGTGGCCCAGCGCTCACTCATCCCCTCTGTCCTCAAGCCCGCTGCTGTTCAGGAGCGCATTGCCTTTCAGCGCGATGTCCAGAAACGTTCCCATAACAACTCCTGCCGCCCCCTGCCGCACCTTTTCCCCGGTCAGGTTGTCCGCATGCAGACCCCCACCGGTCACTCCCGGCTCGCTACCGTAGTCGCCACTGCTGGGTCGCCTCGGTCCTATCTCGTCGACCATGCAGGAACCATCTACCGCCGGTCCCGCCAACATCTGCGGCTTGTCAACGAGCCACGACCACCACCAGCAGATCCTTTTGCTCCCCCGCTGAAATGTCAGCCTCCAGGCAATGCTCGGCCCATCGCTCCTCGCATGCCACGGTCTCTTCCCTCCCAGCTCTATCCGTCCGCTCCTCCTCCGGTTCACCCTCCCTCGCCTGCCCGCGCGCAGTCCACTGCGAGCCCCGCATCCCCTCATGCCCTTCTGCCCTTGTCTTATCCATCCCCTCCCGGCTCCCCTGTTCCAATTCGGCCGTCTGCACCTGTTGCCGTACTGCCTCCACTTGTTCCTGCAGGGAGGGGAGATGGCGAGATGCGAACCCGGTCGGGACGTGTTGTCAAGCCGCCTGTCCGCTATGGCTGTTTTGCTTAACCATCTCTAGCGCATGAGACGTGGTCGCCCTGTCACTACTTTGTTTGTCTTTCATTTCCAAGGTGAAGGATGTAGATGATATATGCATGTGACCCTTAATATAGTTACCTCATCACTACTAACCACTCCCCATATCACAAATATAATTACAACCTCCCCACCCACATATCCTCCTCTAGTTTCCGTGACAGCCCACGTACACCTAGTGCTCTCTGTAATGCCACAGTATGAATAAAAGAAGTAAAGTCACAGTGTGTTGATATCACTTCTTTACACCCCGCCAACGTGTCCCGCTCTCCACCGACGCCCCTGTACCGGCGGCGGCACACGGCGGCACACGGCGGCCCTGGGGGAGACAGACAGAGAGAGAGTTGGTTACTGAGCAACACAAGCCCACCCGTGTAGCAGTAGTACTGACCCCCGCCCCCTGCCGGCAATACACTCCCCCAGCACCACAGGACAGTACAGCACAACAACAGGCCCTTTGGCCCACATTGGCTGTGCCGACCATGCTACCGACACTAACTATCTGTCTGCGCGTCACCCTCCGCCCACCCCCGCTCCCCGCATGTCCACGTGTCCATCCACAAGTCTCTTTAATGTCACTGTCGTGTCTGTGTCGCCCCCCCCCCCATCCCCTCAATTATCAGCAATAAAACCACCCCCTCCCCGGGAATTACTGCGCCCCCCGAAAATACCCCCCCCCCACCTCACTGGATATAATACCCCCCCCCCCCACCAACACACACACACACCGCTGGCGTAACCCTCCCCCAAACTCCCACCCCACCACATACACACAAACGGCAGCCCCTCCCCTCGCAACGGGGCATTAAACCCACAGCTCGCCCGCCGGGAATCTCCCCCCCCTTCCCCGATGATAAACCCCCACCCACCGGGAATTATACCGACTGCCCCCCTCCCTCCAGCAGAATAAACGCCACCTCCACAGGGTTTGCGGGGGGTCCCAGTTCCTACCTCAGGCTGGAGCAGAGGAGTTTGATGAGTTTTCCCCGCGCTCCGAGGCTGCGGAGGGAAGGAGCGACGTTACACGTCAACTGGCGACGCCGTGGGTGCAGTGAGGCGCGGACAGACG
>NW_022630744.1:40000-63227 GCF_010909765.2 Amblyraja radiata | reverse complement strand
TCGGTCGGGCCGAAGGGCCTGTTTCAGCGCTGTATCTCCGAGCTAAACTAAAACTCTCTCCCTCCTCTCTCTCTCTCCGCAGGGCGTGACTCAGGCGCGTGCATTCTTCAAGAGGAAGGTGTTCTTCACGAAACAGATCGAAAAATACAGCCGGCCTTGCAGGAGAAATACAGTGTGAAACAAGGTAGAGAGATAGAGGGGAGAGAGAGAGAGACAGAGAGAGAGAGAGACAGAGAGAGAAAAATGTCGGTGTTTTTGCGTATGGTTTTGGCACACCCACCCACACACACCCACAGAGTTTTAATAGTATACTAGACCAAGTACAGACCCGTTGCTATGAACTGATCCATTGTGCAGCCGCTGGGCTCTGGAGGGGTGGGAGTTGTGCTCTTTGCTCTGACCTCACTGCGTTCCTTAGCGGCCACAACAGACATCAAGGGGAGAACATCGCCAGCTTGCACAACCAGATCACTGCCTGTGACACTATCCTGGAGGTAGGTGGGTGCGGGCACAACCTCGGGGGCACTGCCACAGTGATACTGACAGGGTTGTGGCTAGCGACTCCACTGGGCTACTCTTGTAAAGAGGTCCACGAGGATGTTGCCAGGACGAGAGGGTGTGAGTTGTGGGGAGAGGTTGAGTAGACTGGGTCTCTATTCCATGGAGCGCAGGAGGATGAGGGGAGATGTTATAGAAATGTCCAAAATCATGAGAGGAATAGATCGGGTAGACGCTCAGGCCAACAATGTCCTATCTCTCCTCTCCCCCTCACCTCTCCTCCGACATCCCTCTCTTCTCTCCTCTCTTCAACTCACCTCTCCTCACCTCCCCGCCACTCTTCCCTCCCCACCTCTCCAGGGCCACCTTAACAGCATTCTAGGCCCCCGGACAAAGCAGTGCACTGGGGCCCCTACACTTCCAGTATCTTTATGCCGAATCAAATATGCCGTCATTTCATGTTCTACAATAACATTCTACAATACATAGATTAGCTTGTGGCCTCTATGCTCATGGGCCCCGGGCAACTGCCCAGCGTGCCCATGCGTTAAGATGGCCCTGCTCCTCTCCACTCCTCTCCTCTCTCCCCTCCCTCTCCCTCTCTCCTCCCATCCCCTCCCCTCCATTCCTCTCTTCTCTATTCGCCCCTCCCTCTCCCTCTCTCCTCCCCTCTCCTCTCCTCTATTCCCTTCTCCACTCCTCAGCTCCACTCTCCTCCCCTCCTTCTCCCTCTCTTCTCCCCTCCCCTCAAATCCAGCACCAAAGATAATTGTAATATAGTGGAGGTGAGCGCTTCTCCTCTCCTCTCCTCCTCTTTACTCCCCTCCCTCTCCCTCTCTCTCTCTCCCCTCCCCACAAATGCAGCACTAAAGATAACTGGAATATGGTGTAGGTGAGAGATTGTCACCTCCCCTCTCTCCTCTCCTCTACTCTTCGCTCCCGTCCTCTTCACCTCTCCACCTCTCTCCTCCACCCATCCCATCTCTGCCCGTCGCTTCTCCTCGCATCTCCTGTCCTCCCCTCTCCACTCCCACCCACTCCCCCTCTCCACTCCCACCCACTTCCCCTCTCCTCCCCTCTCCACTCCCATCCACTCCCCCTCTCCATTCCCCCTCTCCTCCCCTCCACTCCCATCCACTCTCCCTCCCTCTCCACTCTGCCCCTCTCCTCTCCCCACCACCCTCTCCTCTGCTCTCCCCTCCAAACTCCCCTCCCCTCACCATCCCGCTCTCATCTCCTCTCCTCTTTCCTCCACTCACATCTCCTCCCCTCTGCTCCCTTCTCATCTCCTCTGCAACCAACTCCCCTCCTCTCCTTCCCCTCCTCCCCTCTCCTGCTCTCTCTTCTCCTCTCATCTTCCCCTCTCCTCGTCCCATCTCTCCTATCCCATTCCCTCCACCCCTATCTTCACCTCTTCTCCTCTCCTCCCATCCCCTACCCTCCGCTACCCTCCCCTATCCTGTTCTCTCTTCTCCTTCCATTACATATTACATATTACAAAAAAACATATTTATAATATGGTGGTGGCGAGAGATTGTCCCTTTTTCTCTCCTCTCCCCTCCCCCTCATCCTCTCCTCTCCCCTCCCCTCTCATCCTCTCCTCTCCTCAGACCCCTCTACTCTCCCCTCCCTCTCCTCCCCTCATATTCCCCGCATATCCTCCCCTCCCATCCCATCCTCTCTCCTCTCCTCCCTACCCCTCTTCTATCCTCTCCCCTCCTCCCCTTGCTCTCCTCTCCTCACCCTTCTTCTCTCCTCTCCCCACCTCCTCTCCTCTACCCCCCCCACTATCTCCCTCCCCTCAATCCAGCACCAAAGATAATTGCAATATAGTGGAGGTGAGAGATTGTTCTCCACTACCCACCCACTCCTATACTCTCCACTCATCTCCTCTCACGCCTCCCCTCCCCTCATTCACTCACCCTCCCCACATATCCTTTCTTCCCCTCTCCTCCTCTCCCCTCCTCTTTGCTCCCTCTCCCCTCTTCTCTCCCATCCTCTCTCCTCCACCTCTCCCCTCCCCTCCCCTCTCCACTCCTCTCATCTCCTCTCCAGCTCTCCACCCCTTCTTTCCTCTTCACGCTTCTCCTCCCCTATTCACACCTCCCCTCCTCTCTCCTCCCCACTCCTCTCCTCTCATCTCCTCTCCAGCTCTCCTCCCCTTCTTTCCTCTTCATGCTTCTCCTCCCCTCTTCACACCTCCCCTCCTCTCTCCTCCCATCTCTCCCCTCCCCTCAAAACCAGCACCAAAGATAATGGCAAAATGGATAGGTGAGAGATTGTCTCCTCTTCACTCCCCTCCCCTCTTCACCCTTCCCCTCTTCTCTCCTCTCCTCCCTGCTCTCTGCTCCCCCTCAATCTCCCGCTCCCCTTCATTCACACAGAGAGTGGTGAATCTGTGGAATTATCTGCCACAGAATTTAGTTGAGGCCAGTTCATTGGCTATATTTAAGAGAGAGTTAGATGTGGCCCTTGTGGCTAAAGGGATCGGGGTATAGAGAGAAGGCAGGGATAATAATAATAATAATAATACATTTTATTTATGGGCACCTTTCAAGAGTCTCAAGGACACCTTACAAAATTTTAGCAGGTAGAGGAAAAACATGTAAGGGGAATGAAATATATAGTAGACATGATAGTAATAATAATAATAAATTTTATATTTAATGGGCGCCTTTCATACAAAATCTCAAGGACACCTTACATAGTAATCGGAATAAAAACATATAATCGGAGTAAAACAAGTAATTAAAGACATCACAATGACACAAATTAAAAACAGAATTCAATCCAAAAACAGAAAATCAAAAACACAGTGTGAAGTACACAAAGTAAAGACATAATTCAATTCAAAACACAGTATGAGGCAATTAATGCACAGATGAAAAGGGAGGGGGACGTGGGGCTAAGGATAGGCAGAAGTGAAGAGATGGATCTTGAGGCGAGACTGGAAGATGGTGAGGGACACGGAATTGCGGATCAGTTGGGGGAGGGAGTTCCAGAGCCTGGGAGCTGCCCTGGAGAAGGCTCTGTCCCCAAAACTGCGGAGGTTGGACGTGTTGGGATGGGATACTGAGTTGGATGATGAGCCATGATCATATCGAATGGCGGTGCAGGCTCGAAGGGCCAAATGGCCTACTCCTGCACCTATTTTCTATGTTTCTATGTTTCATCTCCCCCCCTCTCTCCGTCTCTCCACTACTCCCCTCCTCTCTCCTTCCCTCTCTCTCCCCTCACAACTAGCACCAAAGATAATTGCAAAGTGGACTAGGTGAGAGATTGTCTCCTCTCCTCTATTCTCATCTCCTCCTCTCACATTTCCTCCACATACCCTCCTCTCTCTCCTCCTTTCCTCTCCTCCTTTCCTCACCTCTCCTCCCTGCTTCTTGTAAATCCTGGCCAAAATAAAGCAGATTCATGCATTCAAAAGGCCTTTTAGCCATTTGTGTATAAGAAGCCGCAGGCTGCTAGCTGGTGCCAGGAAGTCTAGGTCCCAGATCAGTAGCTCAGATAAGGAAGGTCCAAGGATATTTGTAATTGTTAGTATGTATGAGAATCTTGCCGAGGAACTCCATTGTATTGTAAATGCATGAATTTGATTGGATTGCTGCAAAGGGATTGTAAATAATGTAAATAATGTTGCAAGACAGTTACTCTGCTCTCTCTTCTCCTCTCATCTTCCCCTCTCCTCGTCCCATCTCTCCTATCCCATTCCCTCCACCCCTATCTTCACCTCTTCTCCTCTCCTCCCATCCCCTACCCTCCGCTACCCTCCCCTATCCTGTTCTCTCTTCTCCTTCCATTACATATTACACATTACAAAAAAACATAGGAGAGGAGAGGATGAGAGGGGAGGGGAGAGGAGAGGATGAGGGGGAGGGGAGAGGAGAGAAAAAGGGACAATCTCTCGCCACCACCATATTATAAATATGTTTTTTTGTAATATGTAATATGTAATGGAAGGAGAAGAGAGAACAGGATAGGGGAGGGTAGCGGAGGGTAGGGGATGGGAGGAGAGGAGAAGAGGTGAAGATAGGGGTGGAGGGAATGGGATAGGAGAGATGGGACGAGGAGAGGGGAAGATGAGAGGAGAAGAGAGAGCAGGAGAGGGGAGGAGGGGAAGGAGAGGAGGGGAGTTGGTTGCAGAGGAGATGAGAAGGGAGCAGAGGGGAGGAGATGTGAGTGGAGGAAAGAGGAGAGGAGATGAGAGCGGGATGGTGAGGGGAGGGGAGTTTGGAGGGGAGAGCAGAGGAGAGGGTGGTGGGGAGAGGAGAGGGGCAGAGTGGAGAGGGAGGGAGAGTGGATGGGAGTGGAGGGGAGGAGAGGGGGAATGGAGAGGGGGAGTGGATGGGAGTGGAGAGGGGAGGAGAGGGGGAGTGGGTGGGAGTGGAGAGGGGGAATGGATGGGAGTGGAGAGGGGAGGACAGGAGATGCGAGGAGAAGCGACGGGCAGAGATGGGATGGGTGGAGGAGAGAGGTGGAGAGGTGAAGAGGACGGGAGCGAAGAGTAGAGGAGAGGAGAGAGGGGAGGTGACAATCTCTCACCTACACCATATTCCAGTTATCTTTAGTGCTGCATTTGTGGGGAGGGGAGAGAGAGGGAGAGGGAGGGGAGTAAAGAGGAGGAGAGGAGAGGAGAATCGCTCACCTCCACTATATTACAATTATGTTTGGTGCTGGATTTGAGGGGAGGGGAGAAGAGAGGGAAAAGGAGGGGAGGAGAGTGGAGATGAGGAGTGGATAAGGGAATAGAGGAGAGGAGAGGGGAGGAGAGAGGGAGAGGGAGGGGCGAATAGAGAAGAGAGGAATGGAGGGGAGGGGATGGGAGGAGAGAGGGAGAGGGAGGGGAGAGAGGAGAGGAGTGGAGAGGAGCAGGGCCATCTTAACGCATGGGCACGCTGGGCAGTTGCCCGGGGCCCATGAGCATAGAGGCCACATGCTAATCTATGTATTGTAGAATGTTATTGTAGAACATGAAAACAAAGAAGAACATGGCAAGTGCATGACGGCATATTTGATTCGGCATAAAGATACTGGAAGTGTAGGGGCCCCAGTGCACTGCTTTGTCCGGGGGCCTAGAATGCTGTTAAGGTGGCCCTGGAGAGGTGGGGAGGGAAGAGTGGCGGGGAGGTGAGGAGAGGTGAGTTGAAGAGAGGAGAGAAGAGAGGGATGTCGGAGGAGAGGTGAGGGGGAGAGGAGAGATAGGACATTGTTGGCCTGAGCGTCTACCCGATCTATTCCTCTCATGATTTTGGACATTTCTATAACATCTCCCCTCATCCTCCTGCGCTCCATGGAATAGAGACCCAGTCTACTCAACCTCTCCCCACAACTCACACCCTCTAGTCCTGGCAACATCCTCGTGGACCTCTTTACAAGAGTAGCCCAGTGGAGTCGCTAGCCACAACCCTGTCAGTATCACTGTGGCAGTGCCCCCGAGGTTGTGCCCGCACCCACCTACCTCCAGGATAGTGTCACAGGCAGTGATCTGGTTGTGCAAGCTGGCGATGTTCTCCCCTTGATGTCTGTTGTGGCCGCTAAGGAACGCAGTGAGGTCAGAGCAAAGAGCACAACTCCCACCCCTCCAGAGCCCAGCGGCTGCACAATGGATCAGTTCATAGCAACGGGTCTGTACTTGGTCTAGTATACTATTAAAACTCTGTGGGTGTGTGTGGGTGGGTGTGCCAAAACCATACGCAAAAACACCGACATTTTTCTCTCTCTGTCTCTCTCTCTCTCTGTCTCTCTCTCTCTCCCCTCTATCTCTCTACCTTGTTTCACACTGTATTTCTCCTGCAAGGCCGGCTGTATTTTTCGATCTGTTTCGTGAAGAACACCTTCCTCTTGAAGAATGCACGCGCCTGAGTCACGCCCTGCGGAGAGAGAGAGAGGAGGGAGAGAGTTTTAGTTTAGCTCGGAGATACAGCGCTGAAACAGGCCCTTCGGCCCGACCGAGTCCGTGCCGACCAGCGATCCCCGCACACACACACATATATATATATACACACACACACACACACACACACACACACACACACACACACACACACACACACACACACACAGAGAGAGAGGTATAGAGAGAACACACACACACAACACAGAGAGAGAGTACACACACACACACACACAGTATAGACACACACGCACACACACACATATATATATATACACACACACACATATATATATACACACACACACACATATATATATACACACACACACACATATATATACACACACGCACACACAAACATATATATATACACACACACACACACATATATATATATACACACACACACACACACATATATATATACACACACACACACACACACACATATATATACACACACGCACACACACACATAAATATATATACACACACACACATATATATACACACACACACACATATATATATATACACACACACACACACACATATATATACACACACACACACATATATATACACACACACACATATATATACACACACACACATATATATACACACACACACATATATATATGCACACATGTATATATACACACACACACACATATATATACACACACACACATATATATATATATGTTGACATATATGAAAAATATGCTCTCAATTGTAAAGAAGTTAATCTTAATGTTGAATTGTTACTCAGACAAACTTGATGCAGGTAGTGAATAACTGACAATGATAACAGCCAAGGAGAGGTACAGTAATTGATGTGTGCGCATGTGTGTCAATAAAGTTTTCTCTTCCAGTTTGAACAAGATGGATGCCCCACTGTGTTTTTTACTCCTCTGAATTATCTTCGGTCTAGCACTGGGTCGGCTGCAAGAATCGCTGCACAATTCACCTCTGCCAACAGGTTATGGGCCCAGCTTTACCTAGAGTTACCCAGAGACAGTTATCCAGGGATTTACCAC
The DNA here is from genome assembly GCF_010909765.2 of Amblyraja radiata. Classification (NCBI taxonomy): domain Eukaryota; kingdom Metazoa; phylum Chordata; class Chondrichthyes; order Rajiformes; family Rajidae; genus Amblyraja; species Amblyraja radiata. Next base: position 55,787 of record NW_022630744.1, on the reverse strand, counting down.
CGAGAGAAACGTCGCGACGTACCGCGTGTCCGGTGAGAGTTAACTTGCTAAGCTAGCACCATGAGTAGACGGAGCGCCCAGACGAGTAGCCGCTGGTCTCGGCTAGTTTTTGACGGAGATGAAAAGAACTATGAGCTGTGGGAGACGAAATTCTTGGGCCATCTACGGTTGCAAGGGCTAAAGGATACCATCTTGGAAGAGCCTACCGACAATGTAGAAGAAGACGAGGCCAAAAATGCAGAGGCATATGCTGAGCTAATCCAGTTTCTGGATGACAAGAGTTTGTCGCTGGTAATGCGAGAAGCAGTGGACGATGGGCGGAAAGCGCTAACTATTTTGAGAGATTATTATGCGGGTAAGGGAAAGCCACGTATAATAAGCCTGTATACAGAACTGACTTCACTTCAAAAGTTGAGGAGCGAGAGTGTAACTGAATATGTTATACGGGTAGAGACCGCCATCACAGCATTGAGAAACGCTGGTGAGGTGTTGAGTGATGGACTGTTAATTGCAATGATTCTGAAGGGACTGCCTGAATCTTTCAAACCATTTGCTATCCATGTCACGCAAAGTGAGCAGGCAATGCCGAATTTAAAACTAAACTACGGAGCTACGAAGACACGGAAAAGATGCGTGCAGCAGCATCCGACGACAATGTCATGAAGGCACGTGTGCAACTGAGTGTGAGACCCGCCACGACAAGTTCAAGTGCGGAGAGAGCGGACATTGTGTGCTTCAGGTGTGGCCTAAAAGGACATAAAGCCAGAGCATGTCAACGCAAGCAGTGGTGTAGTCACTGTAAAAGCACCACACATCGGGACGCAACCTGCAGACGGAAACAGCGGCGGGACGACGCACGACAAGTTTCCGGGGAGACTAACAACAAGGAATATGCATTCCTGGTGAGTGAAAGGGACGCGGTGATTCAGTCAGAGCGTGGAGTCGAGTTGAAAGGGCTGATGGTCGATACGGGGGCAACTTCGCATATCATCACTGATATAGCAAGGTTCAAGAAGTTTTTACCGCAACTGCTGTACCTACTTCAATTAATTCCGATATATATACCAAATTTATATCCCAAAAAGTCGATTCCATTGTTGCAAGTTTTGTTTGGGATTATAAGAATCATAGAATAAGTAAAAAACATTTATGTAAATCAAAGATAAATGGAGGTCTGGCTTTGCCAAATTTCTTATTTTATTTTTGGGCAGTCCATATTAAAAACATGAATTTTTGGCTGGAAGAGATGGATCAACAACCAGATTGGCTAATGATGGAAAAGGAAGACTGTCTACCTTTTGAAATTGGACCGATCATATTTGCCCCCACAAAACTGCACAAAAAAACCTATAAAGAAAACCCCATAATACATAGTGGAATACGAATTTGGAAACTAATAAAAAAAGATTTAAAATTGAATAATATACCACTCTGCCTTCCCATTGTAAATAATCCTTTATTCAAATCATCCTTTATGGACAAAGGTTTCACACAATGGAAAAATTATGGAATCAAAAATATAGGACATCTTTATGGGAAAGGTACTTTTCTTTCATTTCAAGAGTTACAACAGATTTATGGACTGCACTCAAATAATTTCTTCAGATATCTACAAATTAGAGATTATGTTAAATCTAATACACAAGTTTACAGGAATAGGGAATCAGAAATTCTTGATGAATGTCTGAACAAGCATCCTAATACTGAAAAACTAATAGCTTATATTTATAACACCCTACTAAATAACGAGGTACCACCGACCGAACCATATAGATACAAATGGGAAAATGAAATAGGTCATCCTATCACGAAAGATATGTGGGACGAAAGTTTACAACAAATACATCAATGTTCATTAAATGCCAGACATACTTTAATACAATTCAAGGTCTTACATAGACTACACTTCTCTAAAATAAAACTAAATAGAATCTTCCCACAAATCTCTCCTATTTGTGATAAATGTCTACATTTAGAGGCTAATTTAACACATACGTTTGCAAACTGCATAAAACTTAAACATTTCTGGACAGATATTTTTGAAATAACTTCAGAAGTTATTAATACAAAACTGGACCCAGACACAAAATTAATAATACTTGGAATATCAGAACAAAGCTTAACACTCACAACAAACCAAAGAAACTTCCTCAATTACAGTATAATAACCGGAAAAAAATTAATATTAAAATTTTGGAAAGGCCCTACAACCCCCACAATTAAAATGTGGATTACGGAAATGTCGGAGACCCTATACTTAGAAAGAATTAGACTTGTCTTAATGGACAAACAAGATCTTTTCCATAAAATTTGGGCTCCATTCATTAACTATCTGAAGGGATAGATTGGTACAGCACGAGGACCCAGCTGAAACTTGAACTCAGGAATAGATGAAAAGCTATACTTTATAACCTACGAACCTATCTCCATTGATGTATTACAGGTAACCCATTCCACCTCCCTTGTTTTTCTGTTGTGTTTTTCTTTGCTTTCTTTTTTATTTGTAACTTTCTACCCTCTCTTTTTCCCTCTTTCTATAAAAAATAAAAATACTAGAAGCAGAAGTAATTGATAATGGAAAATTTTAATAATGTATGACTGATGTATATGAAAAGTTTTTTTTACTATAATATGTAACTACATTTTATAATATGTCTACTTCTAATAAATAAATAAATAAATAAAGTTAAAAAAAGAAGTTCGACGATATGTCCCAGTCCGAGACACACTGCGTGGAGTTGGCAGACGGCACAAGGTGTGATGGAGTCGCGGAGCGCAGAGGAGACGCGGAGGTTTGCTTGGTTGACAGCCAAGCGCGCCACCACAACACAACACTGAGGCAGGCGTTGTACATCCCCTCATACCCGAGGACATCTTCTCTGTAAAAGCAGCTACTTCCAGCGGAGCAACCGTAATCTTCAGGGACGGGGAAGACGTCCTACAACACAAGGACGGTACAACATTCCACATTCATGCGTACAACAGACTGTACTACTTGCACACGGTAAACGTTGAATGTGATGACCAATGTAAGAGCAGTTATGATATGCAGACATGGCATGAGATTCTAGGGCACTGTAATTATGAAGATATTCAAAAATTACAGAATGTTGTGGAAGGTATGGCAATTAAGGGCAAAACAGACAAGCCTGCTCTACACTGTGAAGTGTGTACTCAGGGAAAGTTTATCCAAACTAGGAACAGGGACCCTGATGTAAGAGCCAAAGCAGTTTTGAAGTTGGTACACACAGATTTAGCGGGACCGATAGACCCAGAGTCCAGAGAGGGGTACAGGTTTGCGCTATCATTCACTGATGATTATTCCAGTGCAGTGTTTGTGTACTTTCTAAAGAATAAGAGTGACACAGTGAAAGCCACCGAGAAGTTTCTTGCTGACACAGCCCCATACGGGAAGATTAAATGTATGAGGTCTGACAATGGTACTGAATTCATGGGAAAGAATTACCAGGCACTACTCAGCAGAAATTGCATTAGACACGAGACCTCAGCACCATACTCACCACACCAGAATGGTACTGCTGAGCGAAATTGGCGCACCCTGTTTGACATGGCCAGGTGTATGCTAATAGAGAGTGAGTTACCTAAACAGTTTTGGACCTATGCAGTGCAGACAGCAGCTGTAGTGAGGAACAGATGCTTTAACAAGCGCACAAAGCAGACGCCTTACTTGATGCTGACAAGAAAACGGCCCAACCTGTCTAGGATGCAAAAGTTTGGGTCAGAGTGTTATGCCTATAAACAGAACAAGAGAAAACTGGACTCAAAGTGTGAGAAGGGAATCTTTGTCGGGTACGACAAGAATAGCCCAGCTTACATGATTTACTATCCTGACAATGGGAAAGTAAAGAAGCACAGACTGGTGAAATTTGTGACCAAAACAATTGTAGAGCGGCAGACACAGACTGACATGACCTCCGGTGACGATGACTTTGAGGTGCAGAATAGGGCCAGTAGGATGAGAAAAAATACTGATGAGAGTCCAGGACATACTCAGGGCCAAGATCCAGTAACTAGGCCTGAGGTGAATAGCCAAGCACAGACAGGTGAAACCAAGCATGAGCCTGCACGTTACCCTTCTAGATTGAGGAAGAATCCAGGTTACTTAAGTGAATATGTAACTGGCAAGGCGAGTGATGATCATGTAATGATTAACATAGATTATTGCTACAGATTGATGTGTAACATCCCCCTAACATTCAGGGAAGCTGTAACCTCAACTAACTCAAAGGAATGGGTTAACGCAATGCATGAGGAAATGCAGTCGCTGAGAGAAAATGACACATTTACCCTAACCAACTTGCCTGAGGGTAAGAAAGCAGTGGGGGGTAGATGGGTATATGCAATCAAGAACAATGAGGATGGATCTGATAAATACAAGGCACGGTATGTAGCCAAAGGATACAGTCAAAAATTGGGTGTAGAATATGAGGAGACATTTTCTCCTACTGCTAACCTGACCAGTATCAGAGTGATGATGCAAAAAGCAGCACAGGAAAACCTGATTTTACATCAGATGGATGTCAAAACTGCCTACCTACATGCACCAATAGATTGCGAGATTTACATGGAACAGCCAGAAGGTTATGATGTAAAATCCAGCGCAAATGAAAAGTTGGTGTATATGCTAGAAAAGTCACTTTATGGGTTAAAACAGTCGGGTAGAAATTGAAACAAAATGCTACACGAGTATCTGACTGAAAACGACTTTGTGCAAAACCCAGCTGATCATTGTGTTTACACAAGGGAAACAGAAAATGAGAAAGTGATCATGATAATATGGGTCGATGACTTAATTATTGCTGCCAGTGATGAAAAGGCACTGAAAGCTGTGAAGGAGATGCTCACAGCCAAATTCAAGATGAAAGACATGGGCAAACTGAAACATTTTCTTGGCATTGATTTTGACCAGAGTGATAACTGTGTGAGAATGTCACAGAAGAAATATGTGGAGAAAATACTTGAAAGGTTTGATATGCAAGATTGTAAACCGAGGGCGACACCTTGTGAACGAGAATTGAACTACACTGATGATGCAGAAATGATGACTGATGTCAGAAAATACAGAGAGGTAGTAGGTAGCCTAATCTATTTGACTACTTGCACAAGACCCGATCTCAGTTTTGTAGTAAGTAAACTGTCACAGTACTTTACTGAGCCGACGGAAGAGCAATGGGCTACTGTAAAACATGTACTGAGATATCTGAGAGGCACAATTGAGAAAGAGTTACAAGAAATGTGATGATGAGAAACTGGCGTTACAAGCGTACGGTGATGCAGATGTAACCGACAGACGTAGTACAACCGGTTATTGTGTAAGCCTAAACAAAAATGGTCCTTTGATTTCATGGAAAACCAAAAAGCAGCCCACCGTTGCACTGTCAACTTGTGAGGCTGAGTATATGGCGTTAGCCGCAACACTACAGGAGTGTATGTACCTAGTACAACTACTAGAAGGTATTGATGGACATCAGTACCCAACACCCAAGGTTTATGAGGATAACCAGGGTACAATTTCGTTAGCAAAGAATCCTGTATGTAGACAGAGGTGTAAGCATGTGGACATAAAATATCACTTTGTGAGGTCCACTGTGTATCATGGCAAAATAAGTTTGGAGTATTGCCCAACAGACCAGATGGTAGAAGATTTGATGACAAAACCTGCAACAAAATTTAAGTTGATGGAGTTTGCAAAGTTTATGTTTGGAGAGTAACCATGTATGTAAAAGTCTACATGATGTAAGGTAGAAAACCTTAGGATGTTTTATTTTGAGAAGATAACTATGCGGGAGCAAGTGGGGGTATTGACATATATGAAAAATATGCTCTCAATTGTAAAGAAGTTAATCTTAATGTTGTATTGTTACTCAGACAAACTTGATGCAGGTAGTGAATAACTGACAATGATAACAGCCAAGGAGAGGTACTGTTATTGATGTGTGGTGCGCATGTGTGTCAATAAAGTTTTCTCTTCCAGTTTGAACAAGATGGATGCCCCACTGTGTTTTATACTCCTCTGAATTATCTTCGGTCTAGCACTGGGTCGGCTGCAAGAATCGCTGCACAATTCACCTCTGCCAACAGTTAGTTAATAGACAAGCAAACATCTGCATAATAGTTGGTGTGAAATGCAAACGTACACACATTTATATTTTTTGGGAGCATACGGAATCCTAGTTAAATTGTTGGTTTTAATAGAGCAGCATCAAAGTGGTATTGCTACATTTATTGTCCCATTGAGATTGATGCATTGGTCAGTGCCATTCTGGGGAGTTTTTCATTTAGTGATTAAAATGACTCCTGTATTCAGTATTCAAGTGATCGCCACAGGTTTGCAAATCAGGATGTTTTAACAAATAAATGTGCAGAAGATATGCAATATATGTTTCACCCACATAATCTGCTACTGAACAGTCAGGCACAAACTCTATAGTGCTCATAATGCAAATAAAATATGATATTTTGCTTTCACCAGCATTCACAAGAATGATTGCAGGAATGAGTGGGTTAGCATATGATAAGCTCTGGGACTGTACTCACTGTAGTTTAGAAGGTTGAACGGGGACCTCATTGAAACTTACTGGACATTGAAAGGCATAGATAAAGTGTATGTGGGAAGGTTGTTTCCAATGGTGGGAGAGTCTAGGACCAAAGGTCATGGCCTCAGAATTAAAGGGCGCTCTTTTAGAAAGGAGGTGAGGAGGAATGTCTTTAGTCAGAGGGTAGTTAATCTGTGTAACTCATTGCCACAGAGTGCTGTGGAGTCCAAGTCAGTGGATATTTTTAAGATAGACAAATTCTTGATTAGAACGGGTTCTGGGGAGAAGGCAGGAAAATGGGATTAGGAGGCAGAGATCAGCCATGAATGAATGGCGGAGTAGATGCGATGGACCGAATGGCCTAATTCTACTCTTGTAAACGTGTGAACCTACATCAAGCTAAGATGAATGCAATAGCATTTTATACAGATTGATTATCCTGCTGGAGGAATCAAACTTAGTGTTTCATTTTTAGTGGTTTTGAACAAATGTAGGCGGCAGATGCGACAGTGGCATCAAGATGCTCTAAGATAGGCAGATGGATATGCAGGGAATGGGGGGATGTGGATCACGTGCAGGCAGAGGAGATTAATTTAACTTGACATCATGTTTGGCATGGAAGGACACAAAGTGCTGGAGGAACTCAGCGGGCCAGGCAGCGTCTCTGGAGAAAATGGATAGGTAACGTTTCAGATCGAGACCAGACTGAAATGTTACAGATCCACGTTCCGCCTGACTTGCTGAGTTACTCCACCACTAATGTCCTCTTGTGTACTAACCAGCAGCTGCTATGTTTCTAAACCATGTTTGGCATGAACATTGTAAGGGCTGAAGGGCTTCTTCCTGTGTTGCACTGTTCTATGCTCTATGTTATACGTTCAGTACAGCCCATCCTTTTTCAGGCAAATATAACAACTTTTATTCCAGAGTCTTTAGGTTTAGGCAACGTTTCCTGCACAAAGTATCTTAGCATGCTGAGAGCTAAACTTGCTAAAGGTGAAACTGCTCATTAGTGCTTGCTGAGGTGTCAAGTTCTTATATACCTGTATTCAATGGTTTCCTACTGGATGCTCCACAGCACCTTTAGCAATCACCTTCTCAGTGGGAGGATCGTGCCATTTGAAAGTGCCATCCATATGTCTTGGCAAAGTTTCAGAGGCATTTGTTATCCTTAAGGACCTCTTATGGTCCATATGTAAGGACATTTCCACAATACATCAACTCAAGGGGTAATCTTAATATTGTTTAATTTAGCCGTAAAATGTTTAAAATAATTGCTTTTGTAAATGATTCAAACTCTTCAGACTTTAGACTGTAGACAAACAGCACTGAAACAGGCCCTTCAGCCCATTGAGTCCGTGCTGACCAGTGATCACCCCGTACACTAGCACTATCCTACACACTAGGGACAATTCATTGTTTTTTAAACTGGCCAATTAACCTACAAAACTGCACATCTTTAGAGTGTGGGAGGAAACCAGAGCATCCAGAGAAACCCCACACAGTCACTGGTAGAACGTACAAACTCCATACAGGTAGCACCCGTAGTCCCGTAGTCAGGATTGAACCTGGTTCTCTTGTACTGTAAGGCAGCAACTCTAATATTCTGCCACTGTGGAATTTGGAAAGAGGTATAAAGAGCACATTGCAGCAAATATAAGCTTACTAATCTTGTCATTTGATTAATAAAATATATGTTGGAATATTGTACAATACCAGATTACTGCTATAATTTAAAAATATGTACCATTTGAGATCATCTGTACAATTGGATAAACAGTGAAAGCAGCAATGAGAAAGAGCCTGGTGCTTTGGAGATTGTCAACACATTTTGTAAGAAATTTAAATTAGTCTTCATTCTGTTGAGCATTGAGGCAGTGAATTTACAGAGATCAGAAAAACAACCACACACAAGGCTTTCAGCAAAACCTATGAGATTAATTTCATTCAAGGACACTATTACTGGATGTACAAATTGTTGGTTGGGATGATGAATCATCTGCAGGCACTTAGCAAATAATAAGAACAATCTATTTAATGTCCATATGTTCTAATTGACCACAGCGCTGATGAGAAGGGATGGCCTTTCCAGTTAAAGTTTTGCAAAGCTAAATGTTAAATGTGTTGGGTAAATTAAAACGAATGATAAATATGCAAACTGTGATGGATAGCGCAAACTGTTTGACACAGTAGTTTAGCAAATTGTTCGTGCACCTCTGGGACATTAGCTTCAATCTAACCTGGACAGATGACATGAAGTTGAACTTTTCTTGCCAAGTATCAGGGGCCTACTACACAGGACTGCCCAAAATGATGAACAACGTGTTATTGAACTGGCACTCATGTTCTGCTAAGCATCAACATGGCTAATGCTGAATATTGAAAATACATTGTCGATTATTAGATCAAAGTAGTTGTTTTATATGTCTTAATGGATAATATATAAGGGAGAAATTCCTGAGATAGTGGATAATGACTAATCCATTAAAGTCATGGGTATCACTAATGTTACAGTGCTAATGTCAAATATCGATCTAGCAAAGAAAAGTAGAGTCCCGAGCTGCCAGAAGAGTTTGATGAATCAGGTACTTCAACAGTTTGGACTGGTATATGGATAGGAAAGATTGAGAGAGAAATGGGCCAAACAGGGGCAAATGGGACTAGCTTAGATGGACGTCTTGGTCGGCATGGATAAGTTGGGCCGAATGGCCTGTTTCCGTACTGTATAACTCTATGACTTTACGAAGTGCACATTTATTCCAGCTTTCCACAGACCTAGGTTGCTTTAATGCAGTAATTTAACAACTTGGAAGTTTGAGAATATCCATTTGTTTATTGTACATTGAATTTGGTGGAAAGTTGTAATCAAGGACAAGATTTAGTGCGATGGAAATTTGATTCTAGCATATGATCTATGCACATGATATACTAATGTAGCCATGTTGAATTCTGATTTGGTAATGTGCTTATTTTGACAGGTACATAGATATGAAAGGTTTAGAGGGATAAGGACCAAATGCAAGCAAATGGAATTAACTTAGATGGGACATCTTGTTTGGCATGGACAAGTTGGGTTGAAGGTCTTGTTTGACTCTATGACTTGTATGTGGATGTATTACTACATTGCATGCTTAGTAATACATTCTGAATTACCTGTGGCTTCAACTGTGAGCTTGAATGCTGATGTTAACCAACATAAAACTAAACTGCTGAGGGAAATGAATGAAAAGGATCAATTGTGGAAGCATAAGATATGTGAAGAAGTATTTGTGGAATGCAAAAACTAACGTTAACAATTGAGGTTGTAGATAAAGTCAGAGATTATAAAGAAGTAGAGGTTAGTTTGGGCAAGATCAAAATAAATGTTAGTTTATAACATGATGGAAGGCAACAGTGAATAAACGACAAAAAGGGTTGCAAACATGAATGATAAAAGGATAAGGAATAATGGACGGGTCGAGATGAAATCCAAATGACAACAGCTAAATAATAATAAGTGATAATCTTGGTCAAAAAAAGAGGACAAGGTTTAAATTGTGACATTGAATTCTGCATTAACTCTAGAACTCGGGTAAAGTGCCAAATCAAAAAATGGGCTGTGGTTCCTCATACTGGCATTGAACGTCATTGGGAAATGTGGGTAAGCGCAGGGCAAAGGTCTCTGAGCAGAGATGAATCAGAAAGGTAAAGCAGTAAGAGACTAGAGGTTCACATGTGTGGCTTACTGGAGAAGCCCAGCAAAATAATAACTTCATCAACATTTATTCTATGAAGGAGAATGAATAATTAATCAGACTCAATATACTGATTCACATGGATAATAATAATAATACATTTTATTTATGGGCGCCTTTCAAGAGTCTCAAGGACACCTTACAAAAATTGAGCATGTATAGGAAAAACATGTAAGGGGAATGAAATAAATAGTAGAGACATGACTAGTACACAAAGTAAAGACAGAATTCAATACAAAACACAGCATGAGGCAATTAATGCACAGATGAAAAGGGACGGGGACGTGGGGCTAAGGATAGGCAGAGGTGAAGAGATGGGTCTTGAGGCGGGACTGGAAGATGGGGAGGGACACGGAATTGCGGATCAGTTGGGGGAGGGAGTTCCAGAGCCTGGGAGCTGCCCTGGAGAAGGCTCTGTCCCCAAAACTGCGGAGGTTGGACTTGTGGATGGAGAGGAGACCGGCTGATGTGGATCTGAGGGACCGTGAGGGTTGGTAGGGGGAGAGGAGGTCAATGAGATATGTGGGGGCCAGATGGTGGAGGGCTTTGTAGGTGAGGATCAGGATTTTGTAGGTGATCCGGTGGGAGATGGGAAGCCAGTGAAGTTTTTTGAGGACTGGAGTGATGTGATGCCAGGATTTGGTGTGGGTGATGAGTCGGGCGGCTGCGTTCTGGACCAGTTGGAGTCGGTTGATGTTGGTGGAGCTGATGCCAAGGAGAAGTGAGTTGCAATAGTCCAGTCGGGAGGAGATGAAGGCATGGATGAGTCTTTCAGCAGCAGGCGGAGTGAGAGAGGGTCTGAGTTTGGCGATGTTGCGGAGATGAAAGAAGGAGGTTTTAATGACATGGCGGATGTGAGGCTCAAGGGAGAGGGTGGAATCAAAGATCACGCCAAGGTTGCGGGCCTGGGGAGATGGGGAGACAGTGGTGCCGTCGATGGTGAGAGTGGGGTTATTGATTTTGCTGAGTGTGGCTTTGGAGCCTATGAGGAGGAATTCTGTCTTATCGCTGTTGAGTTTGAGGAAATTATGTTGCATCCAGGTTTTTATAGCTGACAAACAGGAGTTGATATGGGAGAGGGGGGGGGTTGTGGGGGGATTTGGTGCCAAGGTAAATCTGGGTGTCATCAGCGTAACAGTGGAAGTCCAGATTGAAGTGGCGGAGTATCTGACCAAGGGGGAGGATGTAGATGATGAAGAGGAGGGGGCCGAGTACGGAGCCTTGGGGAACGCCTTGAGTGACTGCGGCTGTAGCAGAGGTGTGGTTGTGGAGAGAGATGAAGTGGGATCTGTTGGAAAGGTAGGAACGGAGCCAGCTGAGTGCAGAGCCTTCAATGCCGAGGTCCTTGAGTCTGGTGAGCAGGATATTATGGTTCACTGTATCGAAGGCTGCGCTCAGGTCGAGGAGGATGAGGATGTTGAGGGAACCAGTGTCAGCAGAGGTGAGGAGGTCGTTGAGGACTTTGAGGAGAGCAGTTTCTGTGCTATGGAGGGGGCGAAAGCCAGATTGGAGGGGTTCAAGTAGGTTATACGCAAGGAGGTGGGAATGAAGTTGCGACGCAACGATACGCTCCAGGGTTTTTGAAAGGAAGGGGAGGTTTGAGATTGGGCGGTAGTTAATGAGAGAGGAGGGATCAAGACCAGGTTTCTTTAGGATTGGTGTAACGGCAGCAGTTTTGAAAGCGGAGGGGACAATTCCTTGGGACAATGAGGAGTTGAAGAGATTAGTGAGGTAGGGGCAGAGTACGGGGAGGCAGGACTTCAACAGGGGAGTGGGGAGAGAGTCGAGGGAGCAGGTGGTGGGTTTGGAAGAGCTGATGAGTTTGGAGATTTCAATAGGGGTGACCAGGTCAAACTGGGAGAGGAAGCAGTGTGGAGGAGGGGTAAGGAGGTCAGTGGAGATGTTGAAAGGAGGGGCCGTGGTAGGTGGTGGAGTAGATGCTGGGGAGTCGGGTACAGGGGATAAAGATTGATAGATGGTGCTGATTTTATCAGCGAAAAAGTGGAGGAATGAGTTGCAGAGACCCGGAGTAGAGGTAGGGAGAGTGTTGGCTCGAGGCTTGAGGAGGTTGCCCACTGTGGAGAAGAGGGTTCTGTGGTTTAGGCAGGGATCGGTGAATATGGAGGAGAGGTAGGCAGATTTTGCAGCAATGAGGGCATCTTTGTAGTCAGTGAGGTGGAGTTTGTAAGCTTCAAGGTGGACTGTGAGAGATGATTTCTTTATTAGTCGTTCGAGTTGGCGACCAGTCTGTTTCAGTTTACGAAGTGCAGGTGTGTACCAGGGTGAGGATGTGTTGAAAGTTACGGTTCTTGTTTTGAGGGGGGCCAGAGTGTTGAGGGAGGTAGACAAGGTGGAGTTGAGATGGTTTGTGAGATCATCAGGTGAGATGGGGGTTGAGTCCAGTGGGAGAGTGGTGGAGAGCAGGTCAGAGAGATGGTGGGAATCAATGGATTTTAGATTCCGGAAGGTGATTTCTCGGAGGAAGCGGGGGCGAGGTGTCGGAGAAGGGATGGTGAACCGTATAAGCTTATGATCAGAGAGGGGGAAGAGGCAAGGATGGATGTCGAGTACCGGTTGATTTATGGAGCAGACCAGATCAAGGATGTGACCTTTGTCATGGGTGGGAAAGGTGACGTGCTGAGAGAGAGAGAAGTTGTCCAGTAAAAAGGCGAATTCAGATGCGAGCTTGCAGGTGGGGGAGTCCATGTGAATATTTAAGTCACCAAGTAGCAGCAGACGTGAGGAGAGGGATGAGGCAAGTGTGAGGAGTTCAGTGAAGTCAGATAGGAAGGAGGGGTTTGGTTTAGGTGGCCGGTAAATGAGGATGACTGTCATGGAGGAAAGGGCTTTGAAGGCGAGGAATTCAAATGATGCTACTGGGGGGAAGGTGAGTTCAGTGATACGAAAATTCTGGTTAAAAATAACAGCGAGGCCACCTCCATGGCGGGAGGGGCGGGGTTTGGAAATGTAATTAAATCCAGGTGGGGATGTTTGATTGAGGGAGAAGAAGACATTGGGTTATTGCCAGGTCTCAGTGAGCAGAAGGAAGTCCAGAGTGTTGTCAAGGATTAGTTCATGGAGGGCAAGGGCTATGTTGTTGAGCGACCTGGTGTTGAGGAGGGCAAAGTTGGCATTGTGAGAGGGTGGAGGGATGGAGGCAGGCTGGAGAGATCTGAGGTTGTCCCGGTTGACAGTGCGTGCCGTCAGCTGGGATGGGGGGTGATGCGGTTGAGGGGGGGCAGAGCGTGGTAATGAGCAGACGGATGGAATGGAACGTCCGTGGTTGAAGCAAACACGCCTGCGCCGAGAGCCTCTGTGGATGTAACGGAGTCGACGCAGAAGTCCAAGCTGTTTAACGACCTGGATGCAGGATGGGATGTGGTTGTTGCAGAAACCAGCCATCTGCAGAGTTGAGTATTTGAGCATGATGGTGAGGGTGCAGAGAGGTGTTCAGCGGTGCAGGTGCAGGTGGAGAGAGTATCCAGCGGTGAGGGAGCAGAGAGGTTGTCCAGCAGAGCGGGTGCAGCGAGGTGTCGAGCAGTGAGGGAGCAAAGAGGTTGACCAGCAATGCAGATGCAGCGAGGTGTCCAGCAATTGAGGGAGCAAATAGGTTGTCCAGCAGAGCAGGTGTAGAGGTAGTCCAGTGATGAGGGTGCAGAGGTTGTCCAGTGATGTGGGTGCAGAGAGTATCCAGCAGTGCAGGTGCAGAGAGGTTGTCCAGCAGTGCAGGTGTAGAGAGGTTGTCCAGCGGTGCGGGTGTAGAGATGATCCAGCTGGTGCAGGGAGGTGTCCAGCGTCCAGCGTCGATGGTGCACAGGCACAGGAGGTGCCCAGCATCCAGCGTCCAGCATCGATGGAGAACAGGCACAGGAGGTGTCCAGCATCCAGCATCGATGGAGAACAGGCACAGGAGGTGTCCAGCGTCGATGGTGCACAGGCACAGGTACAGGCAGGTAGGTAACAGGTAGGTAACAGTTAACAGGTAGGTAACAGACGTCGAGGTGGGGGACAGCGGGCGGAGAAGCGGCGAACAGTCAACGCCAGCGTCCTCTCCGGGCAGCGTGCAGGGATTCAAGCGGTTCTGGCGGCTAGCTGTATAGGCCGCAGGGGGACGATCGTTCAACGGCCGAAAACGGCCAAAAAAGACCACAGACCACCTCAACTGGAGTGACCCTCCAGTGGTCCCAGATGGGGATGGGTCAGTACCAGATCAGGGAGGAGGTAAATAAACAGCTTTTGTATCTCCTTCACTTGTATAAGAAGGTGTTTTGGTCATGAGATTGGGCATTGAGAATCCTCATTGTGTGCACCAGGGATTTAAGTACTGCCACCCTAAATACTAACATAGTTTCAAGAAAACAAGTTTCATCCCAGCTGGTATCAGGCAACTAAACCATCCTATCGCCAATGAAAGAATGGTACTATAAAAGCTGGAGTTACTCAGCGGGACAGGCAGCATCTCTGGAGAGAATGAATGGGTGACGTTTCAGGTCAATAACCTTTTTCAGACTTTACTGGACTTTATCTGGCACTAAACATTATACACTTTCTCCTGTACCTGGACACAGTGGATGGCTTGCTTGTAATCATGTATATCATTTCACACTGGATAGCGCACAACAACAAATATTTTCACTGTACCTCAGTGCAAACAACTGCAATAAACTGAACGAAACTCATGCCCTAACATTGCTTCTCATAGAGAGATGGAAATTACCAGTGTGGTCTACTTTATGGTTTATGTCTGCAGGCACAAGGAACAGCAGATGCCACTTTACAAAGACACAAAGTGCTGGAGTAACAGTTGAAATGATCAGATTCACGCACAGAGTTTAGAACTCATAGACTTTGTTGCAGTACAAACGGAGGGAACACAACGTGCTTTCATGCCCATGGTCAGCATCAAATCTAAAATAGAGAGAGAGACACACACCGGCTTATAGGGCCGGCCCAGGGTAGGGATGAAGATCTGGACTGGACTACATAAGGATTGTGAAGCATGCATAATATGTGTGGTAAATGTCTGATCTTGACCGCTTTTGGCCCACTGTGCTGCGATTTTCGAGAGAACGCCGTCACCTACGGCCGTCATTTTTGGCCACCTCGATCAGAGCCCTTGTCTGCCTTCCTGGACCAGAGTATTTTTCCCATCGATGAAAAATCAGAGACAAATTAATGTTTAAAAAAAAATCACCATTCTCTCTGCTGCCCCTGCTGGAGGGAGGGAGAGGGTCTATAAAACCAGGAAGTGGTGTGCCTCAATCAGTCTCTGCAACATGGAGGTCACTCTGAGCTCTGAATGACACTGAACAAATGTCTACACAAATGTGAGTACCCTTAATGTGGTTTGAAAATGAAAATATGGTTAGTTTGAAGTAAAAAAGCACTGCCTGCAAATGGTTGTTTGGGGGGTTTGGGTTGAAGTAAAAAGGTTCTCTCTCTCTCTCTCTCTCTCTCTCTCTCTCTCTCTCTCTCTCTCTCTCCCCTCCTCTCTCT
>NW_022630744.1:0-35000 GCF_010909765.2 Amblyraja radiata | reverse complement strand
TAAGGATTTTGTAAGTTTCTATAAGATCCCCCCTCAATCGTATGAATTCTAGCGAGTACAAGCCGAGTCAATCCAGTCTTTCCTCATATGAAAGTTCTGCCATCCCAGGAATCAGTCTGGTGAACCTTCTCTGTACTCCCTCTATGGCAAGAATGCCTTTCCTCAGATTAGGAGACCAAAACTGTACGCAATACTCCAGGTGTGGTCTCACCAAGACGCTGTACAACTGCAGTAGAATCTCCCTGCTCTTATACTCAAATCCTTTTGCTATGAATGCTAACATACCATTCGCTTTCTTCACTGCCTGCTGCACCTGCATGCCTACTTTCAATGACTGGTGTACCATGACACCCAGGTCTCGCTGCATCTCCCCTTTTCCTAATCGGCCACCATTCAGATAACAGTCTACTTTCCTGTTGTTGCCACCAAAGTGTATAACCTCACATTTATCCACATTATACTGCATCCGCCATGCCTTTGCCCACTCACCCAACCTATCCAAGTCAGACTCCTAGCATCCTCCTCACAGCTAATACTGCCCCCCAGCTTCGTGTCATCCGCAAACTTGGAGATGTTGCATTCAATTCCCTCATCCAGATCATTAATATATATTGTAAATAGCTGGGGTCCCAGCACTGAGCCTTGCGGTACCCCACTAGTCACTGCCTGCCATTGTGAAAAGGACCCGTTAACTACTCTGGGATGCAGCTTATCCGGCCCTGGGGATTTATCGGACTTTAATCCATTCAATTTACCTAATACCACTTCCCGGCTAACCTGGATTTCACTCAGTTCCTCCATCTCATTTGACCCCCAGTCCCCTGCTATTTCCGGCAGATTATTTATGTCTTCCTTAGTGAAGATAGAACCAAAGTAATTATTCAATTGGTCTGTCATGTCCTTGTTCCCCATGATCAATTCGCCTGTTTCTGACTGCAAGGGACCTATCCTCTTGACATATCTATAAAAACTTTTTTTATGTTCCCTGCCAGTTTTCTTTCATAATCAATTTTCCCTTTCCTAATTAAGCCTTTTGTCCTCCTCTGCTGGACTCTGAATTTCTCATAGTCCTCTGGTAGGCTGCTTGTTCTGGCTAATTTGTAGGTTTCCTCTTTTGTTTTGATACTATCCCTGATTTCACTTGTTATCCACGGATGCACTACCGTCCCTGATTTATTCTTTTGCCAAACTGGGATGAACAATTGTTGTAGTTCATCCATGCAGTCTTAAAATGCCTTCCATTGCATATCCACCGTCAACCCTTTAAGACTCATTGGCCAGTCTATCTTGGCCAATTCACGTCTCATACCCTCACAGTCACCTTTCTTTAAGTTCAGGACCCTTGTTTCTGAATTAACGATGTCACTCTCCATCCTAATGAAGAACTCAACCATATTATGGTCACTCTTGCCCAAGGGGCCACGCACAACAATACTGCTAACTAACCCTTCCTCATTACTCAATACCCAATCTAGAATAGCCTGCTCTCTCGTTGGTTCCTCTACATGTTGGTTTAGAAAACTATCCCGTATACATTCCAAGAAATCCTCTTCCTCAGCACCCTTGCCAATTTGATTCACCCAATCTATATGTAGATTGAAGTCACCCATTATAACTGTTTTACCTTTGTTGCACGCATTTCTAATTTCCTGTTTGATACCATCCCCAACTCCACTACTACCGTTAGGTGGCCGGTACACCACTCCCACCAGCGTTTTCTGCCCCTTAGTGTTTCGCAGCTCTACCCATACCGATTCCACATCCTCCAAGCTAATGTCCTCCCTTTCTATTGCGTTAATCTGCTCTCTAACCAGCAACGCTACCCCACCTCCTTTCCCTTTTTGTCTATCCCTCCTGAATATTGAATATCCCTGGATGTTCAGCTCCCAGCCTTGGTCACCCTGGAGCCATGTCTACGTGATCCTAACTATATCATAGTCATTAATAACTATCTGCACATTCAACTCATCCACCTTATTACGAATACTCCTTGCATTGAGTCACAAAGCCTTCAGGCTTGTCTTTACAACACTCTTACTCCTTATACAATTATGTTGAAAAGTGGCCCTTTTTGATTTTTGCCCTGGTTTTGTCTGCCTGCCACTTTTCACCTTGCTACCTATTGTTTCTACCCGCATTTTACACCCCCCCTGCCTCTCTGCTCTTGTACCCATCCCCCTGCCACGTTAGTTTAAATCCTCCCCGACAGCACTAGCAAACACTCCCCCAAGGACATTGGTTCCATTCCAGCCAAGGTGCAGACCGTCCTGTTTGTACTGGTCCCACCTTCCCCAGAACTGGAACTGGACCAGAGGGCACAGCCTCAGAATTAAAGGACGTTCCTTTAGGAAGGAGATGAGGAGGAATTTCTTTAGCCAGAGGGTGGTGAATCTGTGGGATTCGTTGCCACAGACAGCGGTGGAGGCCACAAGTCAGTGGATATATGTAGGGCGGAGATACATAGATTGTTGATTAGTGTGGGTGTCGGGTGTTATGGGGAGAAGGCAGGAGAATGGGGTGAGGAAGGAGAGATAGATCAGCTATGATTGAATGGTGGAGTTGACTTGATGGGCCGAATGGCCTAATTCTGCTCCTAGAACCTGTGACCAGCGATCGCCCGTTCACACACTAGTGCAGCACGGTGGTGTAGCTGTAGAGTTGCTGCCTCACAGCGTCAGAGACCCCGGTTCCTCTCTCTCCCTCTCTCTCTCTCTCTCTCCCTCTCTCACCCCACCCTCTCTCTATCTTCTCCCTCTCCCTCTCCCCTCCATCAATCTCCCCTCTCACCCCCCCCCCCCTTCTCTCTCTCTCCTCATGTCACTGCTTATCATATGCCAGCCATTGGGAATAGTCCAGATGAACTAAAGTACACTCTCCCTCTCTATGAAACACAGTAAACCTGTGTGTGAAGTTTGTGCCAGGTACAGCACTAACAAATAAACTGTTTTTAAACGGTGACCTGACAACTGTTTGGATATTTAGTCACCACTAAACTCTGGCCTTGAATCAGATGAATGAAACATCAACAGGTGTCCACGTTTCTCAAAGATACAGATTAAGAGGAAAACATCATAGAATTGCCTGTCCAATAAACTGGTCATTTTTAATTACAGTCCCTGCGGCTCATTGAAGTGTTGATTCCACTTTGTACCGATACCAGCTTTACACTGCATGATGGGAGACATGCTCTCTTGAATTACTTGATAAACAAGCACATCAATCAAGTCTGTGTGTGTGTGGCAGCTTTCTCTGTACCGCTGCGTGGACAGCCTAGGCCGATGAGTTGGACATTTACACTCAGACCGACCTTGCTGTCTGATCCGTGGGTTTGAATTCACATCTACCTGTCAACTATCTGAAATAGTTCACGACAAAATAAACTGCAGACTGAACGGAGCCACAGCTAGTGTTCACCGGCTGGAAATAATATTCCCACTGGACGAAAGAAACAGCACCGTTACTTAACTACCACTTTCTAAGATCTTAAGCTACACTTTAATTTTCCGCATTATGTGTTTTTCTTTCCATTGTATCCCAGAGAGAGGCAATTAGTATTTCTAACCACTGTTAATTAAGATGAAGATAACGTTGATACATCTTCACGTGCTGTGTTTACCAGCGTGGATAGAGCAGCAAGATGAAGTTAATGCTCATTACAGATGAGATTAATTATGGATACTGAACTTCAGTTAACCCTTTATAGTCAAACATTTGAAATAACAACCAGTTCCCAGTTCCGTCGCACACTACCCAGATATACTTTCACCAGTGGCAACACTGACATTTGCCTTGTGCTGACCCACTGTAGAAGATTGGACATGTTTGCAGGTTACCTATCCATGTGTGACCATTGGACAAACTGCTGCAATAATAATGTTAAAAAGTGTGATTAACCGGATTTGTCTTAAAATGAATCTGTTCTGCGATCCCAGCACAGAGATCCATGTCCAAGTGAGGAATATCTTACTGCACAATTTGTCCACACACACACATACCCTCCAGTTATAGAGCCATAAATACATAGAGTCTCACAGCATCTTCAGCCCAGCCTGACGGCCTGCCTGCCCACACCGGCCAACATGTCCCATCCCCATATTCCTATAAATGGCCTGTCTGTCTGTCCATGCACCTGTCTAAATGTTCCTTAAAGTTTGCCGTCGTACTTTTTAGTTTGTACCTTTATATAGTTACAAGGAGAGATAGCTGAATGGATTGGAATTTGCTTCAGGGAAGGAAGCAGAGGGGGATGTTGGAAGGAAGGTTGCTTCTCAGACTGGAGGCCTGTGACTAGTGGTGTGCATCAGTGTTCAGTGCTGGGCCCGTTACTGTTTGTCATCTACATCAATGATTTGGATGAGAACTTACAGAGCAAGTTTAGCAAGTTTCCAGATGATACAAAAGTGGGTGGTTTTGCAGATAGTGAAGATGCTTGTGATTAATTGCAGTAGGATTTTGATCGATTGGCCACGTGTGCTGGGGAATGGTTGATGGAATTTAATGCAGAGAATTGTGAGCTATTGCATTTTGGGAAGTCTAACATGGGGGGATCTATACAGTGAATGATCGGGCTCTAGGTACAATTGTAGAGCAGAGGGATATTGGAGTGCAGGTGCACAGTTCCTTGAAGGTGGAATCACAGTTGCTGTAGTCAAAAAGGCTTTTGGCACATTGGCCTTTGCCTGGTATTGAGTATAGAGGTTGGGAGGTCATGTTGCAGTTGCATCAGACCTTAGTGTGGCCACATTTGCAGTGTTGTGTTCAGTTCAGGGCACTGTGTTATTGGAAAGATTTTGCCAAACTAGAAACTTTACAGATACATTTTAAAAGGATGCAGCAGCCAGGGTCTGGGCTGTGGGGAGTGGTTGAGTAGGCAGGGACCCTATTCCTTGAAGCACAGGCAGGAGGAAGAAGGGTGATCTTATAGAGGTGTATAAGATGATGAGAGGGATCTAGCGGGGAGAATATAAGGGAATTCTGATGTACATTTACTCTCAGCAGACCGACCTTGCCGTGTGGTCTGTGGGTTTGAATTCACATCTACCTGTCGACTGGTCTGAAGTAGTTGACTACAAAATAAACTGCAGATTGAACAGAGCCACAGCTAGTGTTCACCCACCGGCTGTAACTAATATTTCAACTGGGGGTGAAGGGTACAGCATCACAATTACCACAACTACCCCTTTCTCACATATGTAGCTACATTTTAATATTCAGCATTATGTGTTATTCTTTACATTGAATGCCTGAGAGAGAGAGACACTAAATTACTGTTAATGAAGATGAAAATAACAAATTAATACATCTACACGTGCCGTGTTTACCAGCGTGGATAGATAGAGCAGCAAGATGGAATCAGTGCTCATTACAGATGTGATTCATTATGGATACTGAACCTGCGTTAACCCTTTAAAGTCCAACATTTGAAATTCTAATAACAACGTTTTTACCTCTCCCTCTAGATCAGGCCCTCGTGTCCTGGCAACATCTTCGTAAATCTTCTCTACGCCTCAGATACAAAATGCTGGAGTAACTCAGTGGGTGGGTCAGGCTGCATCTCTGGAGAGAAGGAATAGGTGACATTTCGTGTCGAGACCCTTCTTCATAGTGAGCCACTGAGTTACTCCAGGATTTTATGTCTACCTTTGATTAAAACCAGATCTGCACTTCCTTCCTACACATTCCCCACGCCCTTTCCAGCTTGACACCATTTCCCGATAGCCATGTACCTAAAACTGAACACAATACTCTAAATGCGGCCTGACCAACGTCTTATACAACTGCAACATGGCCACCCAGTGTCTATACTCAATGCTCTGTCACATGAAGGCTAATGTGCCGAAAGCCTTTTGGACCACCCTATCTACCTGTGATGTTACTTGCAAACCACTATGTACCTGCTATTGTCCTTTATCCCTCTGTTGTACACTTAATTCACATGTTTCCCTTGGTTACAGCTCATCGGTACTGACAAATCTGGACTCACTGATTGACTGACGGTGTCACTTCCCATCTGTGTCTGATTCCTACTCTTTGTTTCCTGTCTGCCAATCAGTTTTGTATCCATGTATATAGCTTGTCCCAATACCACGTGTTCTAGTTTTGCACACTAATCTCTTGTGTGGGACCTTGTCAAAGGCTTTTTGAAAGTCTAGATCCTCCACATCCACTGGCTCTCCCTTATCCATTCTACTTGTTACATCCTCAATAAATTCCAGAAGATTAGTCAAGCTTGATTTCCCCTTCATAAATCCATGCTGACTTTAACCGATCCTGTTACTACTTTCCAAATGCTGTTACATCTTCAAGCATCTTCCACACTACCAACATCAGGCTAACTGGTCTATAATTCCCTGTTTTATCTTTCCCTCCTTTCTTAAAAAGTGGGTTTACATTCTCTACCCTCCTGTCCACCGGAACTGATCCAGTGTCTATAGAACATTAGGAAATAATCACTGATGCATCCACAAATTCTCAGACCACTCCTTGAGTACTCTGGGATGCAGACCATCAGGCCCTGGGAATTTATCTGCCTTCAGTCTCAACAGTTTGCATAACACCATTTCCTGGTGGACTAATGTGGATTTTCCTCAGTTGCTCCTTCCCGCTAGACCCTTGGTCCCCTAGTTTTGTATGGGAGATTGCTTGTGTGTCACTTGGTGAAGACAGAACTAAATGTATCCATTTTACATCTGGGGTTGTGGAATGTGATGGAGGCTCTCAGTATACACTGGCATTTAGTTCAGGTTCAGTAATGAGGATAAATAATATGTTAATAATTCTGATTCTAGATCGCAACTGGACCGCAACCATTCGGCCCTTCGACCCAGGACCGCCATTCAATATGACCATGGCTGATCCTCTAAAATCAGTCCACCGTTCCGGCTTTTCCCCCATATCCTTTGATTCCCTTAGCCCAAAGAGCAAAAATCTAATTCTGTCTTGAATTCATCCGGTGAATTGGTCTCCACTGCCTTCTGTGGCAGATAATTCCACAGATTCACAACTCTCTGGGTGAAAACGTTTATTCTCATTACTGTCCTAAATGGCCCATCCCTTATTATTAAACTGTGACCCCCTGGTTCTGGAATCCCCCAACAACAGAACATTTTTCCTGAATCTAGCCTGTCCAATCCTCAAAGAATTTTATATATTTACAGTGTAAGACCCCCTCTCATCGTTCTAACTTCCAGCGAATGCAAGACCAGTCGACCCATTCTTTCATCATATGTCAGTCCCGCCATCCCGGGAATTAACCTGGTGAACCCACGCTGCACTCTCTTAATAGCAAGAATGCCCTTCCTCAAATTAGGAGACCAGAATTGCACACATTTCTCGAGGTGTCGTCTCATCAGGGCCCTGTACAACTGCAGTGGGACCTCCTTGCTCTTAAATTCAAATCCTCTCGCAATAAAGGCTTTATTCTTAGTGAAGACAGAACTAAAGTACATGTTTACGGGGGTTGTGGATATTACTAAAGCAAGATAGATCGATTCTGGACTTGTGCAGGTGTCAGGTTAAGGAGAGAAGGCAGGAGATGGGGCAAGGAGGGAGAAATAGATCACCCATGATTGAATGGCGGAGTAGACTTGATGGGCCGAATGGCCTAATTCTACTGCAATCACTGATGACCTTATGACATATCCTTCCTGTACTCCATCCAGTTATTGGTCGTGATTCATCCCACCACAGTGGTGTCGTTTGCAGACTTGTAGATGGAATTAGATCCACATTGGGCCTTGGTGTCATGTGTATAGGGAGTGTATTAGAGGACTGAGAACTCATCCTTGCGGGGCACAAGTGTTGATGATTATTGCGGATGGGATTCTGTCACCTATCTTCACCGATTGGAAGGGTCAGAAACTTACAGATCCAGTGGTAGAGGGTGGAGCTGATTCCAAGGTCCAGCAGCTTGGAGATCAGTTTGGATGGGATTATGGTGTTGAAGGCAGAGCTATAGCAGATAGATAGGAGTCTGACGTAGGACAATTCCTAACGTAGCAATTCTTGCTATTGAGGCAGTGCAGCGTAGGGTCACCAGGTTAATTCCCTGGATGGCTGGACTGACAAATGATTTAAGAATGGATCGACTGGGCCTATATTCACTGGAATTTAGAAGGATGAGAGGATTTCTTATAGAACATATAACATTGTTAAGGGATTGGACAGGCTTGTTTCCTGCTTCTAGCCTGTCCAATCCTTTAAGAAGTGTAGATGTTTCTATAAGACCCCCTCTCATCTGTCTAAATTACAGTGAACATAAACTCAGTTGATCCATTCTTTCATCATTTGTCAGTCCTGCCATGAGATAATTAACATGGTGACCCTACGCTGCACTGCCTCAATAGCAGGAATTGGTACGTTAGGAATTGTCCTACGTTAGACTCCTATCTATCTGCTATCTGACGTTGGGGGTGTCCAAAAGCAGTGGGGTCACAGTTTGAGAATAAATGATAGGTCATTTAGGACAGAGAACATACACAACTTTACACCCAGAGAGTTGAGAATCTGTGGAATTCTCTGCCACGGAAGGCATATTTCATTGTCTGATTTCAAGAGAGAGTTAGATATAGTTATTAGGGTTAATGGAATCAAGGCAAATGGGAGAAAGTAGGAATGAGGTACTGATAGTGGATGATCAGCCATGATCATTTTGCATGGCGGTGCAGGCTGGAAGGGCTGAATGGCCTCTACTCCTGCACCTGTTTCCTATGTTTCTATGCCACCTTGTTGTCTATGTATTCCAGAGATGGGTTTAGGGCCGGGAGATGGTCAATGCTGGAGACCGGCTGCGTTGATAAACACACTGTAATGGATCAAGTCTGGCTGGGATACTGGGGTTAATATTCGCCAACACCAGTCTCTCAAAGCACTTCATGATCGTGGATGTCAGAGCCACAGCCTGATGCTTATTACCGCACATACCTTACGCGAATGGTAGTTTAAATCATGCTCCTCGTGAACTTGTAAACCTCAATAAGGTCACACCTCATCCTCCCACTCTGCAAAGGAAAAGGCCCCAGATTATCTAATCTCTCTCAATATCAAGTCTGCCAGCCCAGGTAACATTCCTGGTGAATCTTGTTTGTAGCCTTTCCAATACAATGGCATCCTTCCTGTGGCTTGGTGACCAGAGTTGTGCACAGTACTCCAAGTGTGGTCTTACCAACGAGTTGTACAGATGTATCACGATGCCCCAACCTTTGTGTTCAGCCCGCTTGCACATGAAGGCAAGTGTCTTCTTCACCACCCTGTCCACCTGACTCGCCACTTGTAGGGAACCTTGCATAGAGTCACACAGCACGGAAATAGACCCTTCGGCCCAACTTGCCCATTCTGACCAATATGCTCCATCTACACTAGTCCCACCTGCCCGTGTTTGGCCCATGTCCCTCTCCCACTCTCCTGTTCGTATCCTTGTCCAAATGTACTTCAACTGTTGACATGGTACTTGCCTTAACTACCTCCTATGGTAGCTCGTTCAATCTACCCACCACCCTCTGTCTGGTGGAGAAACCGGAGCACCCAGAGAAAATCCACACAGTCACTGGAAGAACATATAAACTCCACATAGACAGCACCCGAAGATTGGATGGAACCGGGTTCAATGTGTAGTAATGGTAAACTTCACACTCAATAGAGATATCTATCTTTATTGGAATTACATTTATGAACAATGTATTATGAACATGTGCACCGGGATTCTGTCTGATGTAAACATATCGAGCGATGTCCCTTAAATCTTTAACAGTATCCAGGAGATACAAGAACTACAGATGCTGGTTTAAAATAAAGACAGAGTGCTGGAGTATCTCAGCGCGTCAGGCAGCATCTCTGGAGAACATGGATATGTGGTGTTTTAGTTGGGACCCTTCTTCAAACTGATTGTGTTGGGGGGGGGGGTGAGAAAGGTGGAGAGAGGGTCTGGACAAACCTTGGTGGGTGGTGGGTGGATACAGGTGAAGGGGATGTGGTTGATAAGCAGATGCTTAATGGTCAATGGGCATGGAGTCATACAGCATGGAAACTGACCCTACAACCCAACTTGCCCACTACAAACAACATGCTCCATCTACACTATGTCAACTGGCCCATTTCACTCTACACCTATCCTATCCATGTACCTGCACAGATATATCCCATGTATTATGATAGTACCTGCCTCAACTACCTCCTCTGGCAGTTCGCTCCATATACACAACGCCCTTTGTGTAAATAGTTACTCCTCATGTTCCTGTTAAATATTTCCCCCCTCACCTGATACCTATGTCCCTGGTTCTTGATTCCACCACTCTGGGCAATAGACCTGATCTATTCCTCTCATGATGTTCTACATCTCTATAAGATCACACCTCACCCTCCTGCGCTCCAAGGAATAATGTCCTAGCCTGCCCAATATCCCTCTATAGCTCAGGCCCTCGTGTCCTGGCAACAGCCTTGTAAAACGTATCTGCACCATTTCCAGCTTGACAACATATTTCCTATAACACGGTGACCAACACAGAACACAAACTGTGTTCTCATCAACGTCTGATACATCTGTAACATGACCTCCCAACTTCTACCCAATACTCTGATGCAGGCCAATGTGCCAAATGCCTTTTTAATCACTATATCTACCCACGATCCCACTTGCAAGGGACGATGTAACTGCACTCGTAGATCCCTCTGCTCCACAGCACTTCCAAGAGCTCAACCATGCACTGTGTAGGTGCTGCCCTTATTCAACTTCACAAAATGCAACACCTCACATTTCTCTGTATAAAACTCCAACAGCCATTCCTCAGCCCACCTGCCCAACTGATCAAGATCTTGCTGCATTTTCTGACAAACATTTTCAGCATCTACAATACCACCCACTGCTGACCGGAGGAGATAGGGGCTGGCATGGGCTAGCTCCTCATGCCAGCAAGATCCATCGCTAATCAGCGTTTTGGATCCACCCTGATATTGCTACTGAACGAATCGATTATGAATAATAGCAGCAGCAGCACCGGCAGGACATAAGCTAGGAAGCTGCATCTGTGACTGGGAAAATATAACATCAGAGAAGGGTCTCAAGATCCACCAGGGCAGGGAAAAGTGCCTGGAAGAGCTTGGTGTGGGGCCTCGCATTGACCATGACCTTCTAAGAGGTAGGCCAAATCAGTCGAGTGAAGTCCAGTGGCAGGTTAACTACCACAGTCCACAGGGTATCAGCACCCCAGGCCAAGCTCAACCAAGTACTGTCCCACCAACGGACACGAGTCCAGAGCCCAACCAGCCACCGTCAGCGGTAGAGAGGAAGATGGAAGGAAAAAAGCCGAATGGAGCAGTGACTGGCCGTGGCAGAAGAGAAAAGATGCTGTCTGAGCTGCCACGTGACCATCTAGAGGCTAACAATAAGACACACACGCAGGGCTGATCACCCTGCGGTGGGCCTGCCTCGACTATGGGTGTCTTGTGATAAAAGGCCGAAACATCATCACCCTCTGCTTCTATCCATTCAGCTATCTCTCCTTGGATCCCTTGCAACCTTACCTTCCAGAGCATCCTACCATGTGGATGCTTGTAAAATACCTTTGCTCCAATCCACATATACAACGTCGACAGCTCTGTCATCATCAACGTTATTGGTCACATCTTCTAGAAGTCCAATCAGGTTCGTGAGACACGATCTCCCACGTACACATCTGTGCTGACTATCCCTAATCAGCCCTTGTCCATCTCAGTACATGTATATCTGATGTCACCTTCCTGTCGTACAACCACTCTATCATTTACTGAGCTCATGACATAGCAAAGCATCACCTGAGCCTTGTCACAGTTCCTCTGCTGTTCCTCAGCTGGCTTTTGGGAAACCTACAGAATCCCATTAGAATGAATGCACCTTTCCTATTTAATGCTCTGCCCATGTACAGAGTATTTCAAGAGTCTCAAGGACACCTTAGAAAAATTTAGCAGGTAGAGGAAAAACATGTAAGGGGAATGAAATAAATAGTTGAGACATGACTAGTACACAAAGTAAAGACAGAATTCAATTCAAAACACAGTATGAGGCAATTAATGCACAGATGAAATGGGACGGGGACGTGGGGCTAAGGATAGGCAGAGGTGAAGAGATGGGGTTTGAGGCGGGACTGGAAGATGGTGAGGGACACGGAATTGCGGATCAGTTGGGGGAGGGAGTTCCAGAGCCTGGGAGCTGCCCTGGAGAAGGCTCTGTCCCCAAAAATGTACAGTGTCAAGCTTTGTTTTGCATGCTATATAATCAGATAATGATATACTGAACATAAACACAATCAAGTCAAACTGGAGTACAACAGATGGAGCAAAGTGCAGAATATATCTCCCAGCATTGTAACACATCAGTTCCAAAGACAAAGTCTATGATAACATTGAGCATTCATGTGTACATGTACATGGATATGACAAGTTTACATGGATATGGGTCAACCACAGGTTGGTAGTACGAGTGTATGGGGCATGGGCTTGGATAAGTTGGGTCAGAGGGCCTGTTTCCATGTTGTATGACTCTATGTCTGAAGTCCCCACCCCTGCACCAGCTCCTGAGTCACCTACTGATCTGCACTGTCTTCCTCGTTCTTGTTTGTTGAACACGGGGCACAGGTTGTGTGATCCCTTATCTCCGTGTCTCCATCACTCACTCCATCCATCCAGAGATGCTGCCTGACCCATTGAATTACTCCTGCATTGTGTGTCTGTCTTCAGTTTAAACCAGCATCTGCAGTTCCTTCCTACACTGTGAGAATATAAGACTCGTATTCCTTTTTGAACAACCTGTCATAAGGTCATGAGGTCATAAGGAATTGGAATAGAATTAGGCCATTCGGCCCATCAAGTCTATTCCACCATTTAATCATGGTTAATCTGTATTTCCCTCCTATCCCCATTCTTATGTCTTCTCCCATAACCTCTGACACCTGTACTAATCAAGAATCCATCTGTCTCTGCTTTAACAAATTCCACTCACCTGGCCTCTAAAGAATTCCAGATTCACTGAAGACATTTATCCTAAATGAACATTCTTTAATTCTGAGGTCATGACCTGTAGTCATAGACTCTAGTGGGAAAATCATCTCCACATCCACTCTATCCAAGCCTTTTCCTATTCCGTATGTTTCAATGAGGTCGCTGCTCATTCTTCTCAACTCCATCGAGTACAGGCCCAGTGCCAACTGATGCTCATCATAGGTTAAACTACTCATTCCTGGGGACATTCTTGTAAACCTCCTCTGGACCCTCTTCACAGCCAGCACATCCTCTAATATGATGCACTAAATTGCTCACAATGTTCTGAATGTGGCCTTACCTGCACCTTATTGAGCCTCAACATTACATCCCTGTTTTTATAGACAGGTCCTCTTGAAATAAATACTAACATTGAGTTTGCTTTCTTTACTACCGATTCAACTTGCAGATTAACTTGTTGGGAATCCTGCACCAGCATTCCCAAATACCTTTGCATCTCTGAATATCTGAATTCTCTTCCCATTTATAAAATAGTCTACACCTTTATTCCAACCACCACAATGCATGACTCCACAATTTGCTCCACGATATTCCATTTGGCACTTCAATGTCCACTTTCCCAACTTGTCTCACTCCCGACCTCATCTCCATTCCTACCTGTATCTTTACTAGTAATATGGACACCTTTCACAATGTCCTGCACCCGCACAGAACTGGCACCAGGGAGACAACACACCATCCGGGAGTCTCTCCCATGGCCACAGAAACACTGATAGTCCCCATCACTATCGCTGGTGGACACGTAGCCCTACAGAGCCAGAGGTGGTCTCCTTGTCCTGACTGCTGCTGTAATATTCCCCCGAGGGCCCGTCACCCCAATAGTATTGAGAAGGCAGTGCTTGTCGAAGAGGGGGAGAGTCACGGAGAGTCCTGCACTACCCGCTGCCTCTTCTGATGGCCATCCATCTGGCTGAATCTCCGCTGGGAATGGGGACTGAGACGATGGGACAGGGAGGAGGGAAGAAGAGGGAGAGAGGGAAGGTGGAGAGATCGACGGGGAAGAAGGAAAGGGGAGAGAAACTGGGAAGCGATGCAATGTTTTAAAGTGGAAGTCAATGGAGAAATAGGGATAGCGAGGGGCAGGGAAGAGAGAGAGGGGGGTAGTTCATTGGCTATATTTAAGAGGGAGTTAGATGTGGCCCTTGTGGCTAAAGGGATCAGGGGGTATGGAGAGAAGGCAGTTACAGGATACTGAGTTGGATGATCAGCCATGATCATATTAAATGGCGAATGGTGCAGGCTCGAAGGGCCGAATGGCCTCTACTCCTGCACCTATTGTCTATGTTTCTATGGTAGAGAGAGAGAGAGAGAGATGTGGAGATACAGGGGGAGGCAGGAGAGAAGGGTAGCGAGAGGGGAAGATGGAGGGGAAGAGAGAGGGCAGAGAGAAGGGGAGACTGGGAGGGAATGAGAGGCAGGAGAGCAGGAGAGGGGGGTAGAGTGATGTAGCTGGGGAGGGGGAGGGGGCAGTGAGAGGAAGTAGAATGCAGAGGGAAGCAGTGGGAGTGGGGGGGAGGGGCAGATGAGAGGGAGGGGACAGGGCGGGAGTGAGGAATGGGATGGGGGGTTCAGGGGAGAGGGAGGGGACAGGGCGGGAGTGAGGAATGGGGGGGAGGGGGACAGGGCGGGAGTGAGGAATGGGGTGGGGGGTTCAGGGGAGAGGGAGGGGACAGGGCGGGAGTGAGGAATGGGGTGGGGGGGAGGGGGAGCGGGAGGGGACAGGGCCGGAGTGAGGAATGGGGGGGGAGGCAGATGAGAGGGAGGGGACACGGCGGGAGTGAGGAATGGGGTGGGGGGTTCAGGGGAGCGGGAGGGGACAGGGCGGGAGTGAGGAGTGGGGTGGAGGGTTCAGGGGAGAGGGAGGGGACAGGGCGGGAGTGAGGAATGGGGTGGGGGGTTCAGGGGAGCGGGAGGGGACAGGGCCGGAGTGAGGAATGGGGGGGGAGGCAGATGAGAGGGAGGGGACACGGCGGGAGTGAGGAATGGGGTGGAGGGTTCAGGGGAGAGGGAGGGGAGGATGATAGTCATAGTCATAGAGTGTTATAATGTGGAAGGAGGCAGGCCCTTCGGCCCAACTCGCCCACACTGGTCAACAATGTCTCCGCTACCCTAGTCCCACCTGCCTGCGCTTGGTCCATATCCCTCCAATCTTGACCTCTCCATGTACCTGTCTAACTGTTTCTTGAACGGCAGGATAGTCCCAGCCTCAACTACCTCCTCTGGCAGCTTGTTCCATAAATACACAACCCTCTGTGTGGAAAAGTTGCCCCTCACATTCTTATTAAATATTTTCCCCTTCACCTTCAACCTATGTCCTGTGGTCATTGATTCCCCAACTGGGTAAAAGACTGTGTATCCAGAGGGGGGTACAGGGAGGGGGTTGAGGAGGAGGGGGAGTTGGTGGAGGGAGGGGGAGGTACAGGGAGGGGATTGAGGGGGTGGGGGGACAGGGTGAGGGAGAGGGAGGTACAGTGAGAGGGAGGGGGAGGTACAGGGAGGGGGAGATGGTGGAGGGAGAGGGGGAGGGGGTACAGGGAGGGGGAGTTGGTTGACGGAGAATGATGGGGAGAGGGAGGGGGGGGCAAGAGAGGAATGGGGTGGAGGGGATGGGTGGTATAAGTGGGAGGAGGATCTGGAGGTGTGGATCAGCAGCAGGGGAACAGGGAGTGGAAGAGGGAGAGGAGAGAGTGGGATCAGGAGGAGAGCTGGAGATGGCGAGGGAGAGGGAGGGGAGACGGAGAGATGGGGAGAGGCAGGAGGATGGGCAAAGGGAGAGAGGGTGAAGGTGAGGTTGATTGGGAGGGGGTGGTGAGGGGGCGCAAGAGTAGGGTGAATGGGAGTGGGTGGGAGGGGCAGAGGGAGATGAAGGAGTGGGATGAGGGAGGGGGAGATGGAGGGGGGAGGGAGGGGGAGAGGGAGGGTTGAGGGGGAGAGGGAGAGAGGGAGGGGGAGAGAGAGAGGAGAGGACTGGAGGGAGAGAGACGAGGAAGCAGGAGTAAGGGAGAGGCGGAGGAGAGGAGAGAGGGAGAGGGGAGAGGAGAGGGAGGAGGGAGGGAGAGGGGAGAGGAGAGGGAGAGGGAGAGGAGAGGGAGAGGGAGAGGTGATAGAGGGAGGGGATGGGAGGGCGAGAGGAGGGAAGGGAGGGGAGAGGGAGGGAGGGAGAGGCGAGGAGGGCGGAGGGATGAGGGACGAGGGCGGCAGAGGGAGAGTGGAGCGGGAGATGGAGAGGGAGATGGAGAGGTAGAGGGGAGAGGGGGAGAGGGAGAGTTGAGAGGGAGAGGGAGAGGGAGAGGGAGAGGGCAGAGGGCGCCGGGGAGAGGGAGCGGGAGATGAGAGCGGGAGAGGAGAGAGGAGAGGGAGAGGAGAGGACGAGGGAGGTGGAGAGGGCGTGGAAGGGGGAGGGGAGGGGAGGGGAGGGGTGAGGGGGAGGGAGAGGGAGAGGGAGGGGGAGGGGGAGGGGGAGGGGGAGGGGGAGGGGAGGGGGAGGGGGAGGGGGAGGGGGAGGGGAGGGGGAGGGGGAGGGGGAGGGGGAGGGGGAGAGGGAGAGGGAGGGGGAGGGGGAGGGGGAGAGGGAGGTTGAGGGGGAAGGAGGGGGAGGGGGTGAGGGAGAGGGAGAGGGAGAGGGAGAGGGAGAGGGAGAGGGAGAGGGAGAGGGAGAGGGAGAGGGAGAGGGAGAGGGAGAGGGAGAGGGAGAGGGAGAGGGAGAGGGAGAGGGAGAGGGAGAGGGAGAGGGAGGGGGAGAGGGAGAGGGAGAGGGAGGGGGAAGGAGGGGGAGGGGGTGAGGGACGGGGAGGGGGAGGGGGAGAGGGAACAGGACTCATGCATCTTCCCCACTCAGTCTATGATGCCCTGTTTTATTTCTCCCACCTTTCATAAACAGTGGCGTTACATTCTCTACCCTCCAGTCCACGGGAAGTGATGCAGTCAAAAGAACATTGGAAAATGATGACCAATTATCCACGATTTCTAGGACCACATCCTAGAATATTCTGGGATGTAAACAATTCGACCCTGCCGTTATTTCTGCCTTTATTCCCAACAGTTTCCCTAACACCATTTCCTGACTAATGTGGATGATCTTCAGTTCCTCACTCCCGCGAGATCCTCGGTCCCCTAGTTTTTCTAGGAGTTTGTTTGTGCTTTGAGAGATAGAAAGATAGAATTATAGAAAACAAATAGATGCAGCAGTAGGCCATTCGTCCCTTCGAGCCAGCACCGCCATTCAGTATGATCATGGCTGATCCAAGTCATTCAGTCTCCGGTTCCGGCTTTTATCCCATATCCCTTGATTCCCTGATACCTAAGAGCTAAATCAAATTCTGTCTTGAAAACATCCAGTGAATTGGTCTCCACTGCCGTCTATAGCAGAGAATTCCACAGATCCACAACTCTCTGGGTGAAAACGTTTTTCCTCATCACTGTCCTCATGGCCTCCCCCTTATTGGTAATCTGTGACCCCTGGTTCAGGAATCCCCCATTATCGGGAACATTTTTCCAGTGTCTAGCCTGGCCAATCCTCCAAGAATGTTTTATGTTTCTACAGTTCTCATTTAATTACAGCTAATACAAGATCCATTCTTTCATCACATGTCAGTCCCGCCATCCCGGGAATAAACCTGGTGAACCCTCGCTGCACTCCATCAATAGCAAGAATGTCCTTCCCCAAATTAGGAGACCAATATTGCACACAGTGCTCCAGGTGCGGTCTCACCGGGCCCTGTACAACTGCAGTAGAATATCTTTGCTCCTAAACTCAAATCCTCTCACAATGAAGGCTTAGTGAAGACAAAACTAAAGTACTTGTTTACTGGGGTTGTGGAATGTGAAGGAGGCTGTCTCAGAAAACAGTGACATGGAGATTATGGTCAGAAAGGGGATTGAGCAACTAGACATAGAAACATAGAAACATAGAAAATGGGTGCAGGAGTAGGCCATCCGGCCCTTTGAGCCTGCACCGCCATTCAATATGATCATGGCTGATCATCAAACTCAGTATCCTGTACTTGCCTTCTCTCCATACCCCCCTGATCCCTTTAGCCACAAGGGCCACATCTAACGCCCTCTTAAATATAGCCAACGAACTGGCCTCAACTACCTTCAGTGGCAGAGAATTCCAGAGATTCACCACTCTCTGTGTAAAAAATGTTTTCCTCATCTCGGTCCTAAAAGATTTCCCCCTTATCCTTAAACTGTGACCCCTTGTTCTGGACTTCCCCAACATCGGAAACAACCTTCCTGCATCTAGCCTGTCCAACCCCTTAAGAATTTTGTAAGTTTCTATAAGAACCCCCCTCCATCTTCTAAATTCTAGCGAGTACAAGCCGAGTCTATCCAGTCTTTCTTCATATGAAAGTCCTGACATCCCAGGAATCAGTCTGGTGAACCTTGGACTCGAATTGGAACCTCCTCAACTTGGTCAAAAGGGCCCACTTCAAAATGTATTCGCTACTGTACTCACTGCCACCTGTGAGTAGAGTAGGACTTTGGTTCACGTCCTATCTACACGACAGAAAACAGTTCATCCAGGGAAATAAAGTCACATCCACAACTGACACAGTCGCCCATGGTGTTCCTCAGGGATCGGTGCTGGGGCCACTGCTTTTTATAATCTATATTCAACCTCTTGGCAATATTCTCCGTCATTTTGGAATCAATTTTCACTGCTACGCCGATGATACACAACTTTACCTCTCCACAAAACCAAACACCTCCCTTCCCCAACTGCCCTCACCACCTGTCTTCAAGCTATCAGCAACTGGATGTCACTCAACCTTCTAAAACTCAATGGAAATAAAACAGAAATAATGCTAAATGGCTCAAAGTCCACACTCTCCAAAACCCACCCGTTCACCATTTCAGTTGATGGCTCACCCATACCCACCTCCTCCCATGTCAAAAGTCTCGTTGTCATTCTGGACAGTACACTTTCCTTTGTCCCCCACATCAGCAATATCACACGCTCTGCATACTTTCATCTCCGCAGCATCTCCAGACTCCGCCCCTCCCTCTCCAAAGACAATACAAAAGTCCTCATCCACGCTCTGGTCACATCCCGCATCGATTACTGCAACGCCCTCCTCACTTGCACCTCCAATAAACGTCTTCATCGCCTCCAATGCATTCAGAACTCTGCAGCCCGGATCATCACCCGCACCGGATCATCGGACCACATCACACCCATCCTCACTCAGCTCCACTGGCTCCCTGTGCACCACCGGATTAACTACAAGATTTTACTGCTGACCTTCAAAGCCCTACACCACCTTGCTCCCCAATACCTCTCTGACCTGCTGCTACCATACACTCCTTCCCAGTGACTTTGTTCCTCCTCAGTTGCAATTTTAACTGTCCCCACATTTAGACTCAGCACCTTGGGTGCCAGAGCGTTCAGCTGCTCTGCCCCACGTCTCTGGAACACTCTCCCACCTCCCATCCGTCACCTG
Organism: Amblyraja radiata; assembly: GCF_010909765.2. Taxonomy (NCBI): domain Eukaryota; kingdom Metazoa; phylum Chordata; class Chondrichthyes; order Rajiformes; family Rajidae; genus Amblyraja; species Amblyraja radiata. The sequence continues at coordinate 15,528 of NW_022630744.1, read as the reverse complement.
GACACTATTGATCAATTCAAATCACAACTCAAAACACACCTGTTTAGATTAGCATACCCGACATAACTTCCACCATGTTCACCCTGATTTTAATGACTTCAAATGTTGTGTATTTTTTTTTTGTGTTTTTTTTTTTTTAATCAACTTGATTTTAATATTGACAAGTGTATTGTGATGTTATGTCCTGTAAGGTGTCCTTGGGTGTCCAGAAAGGCGCCAGCAAATACAATGCATTATTATTATTATTACCTGCACAAGATAACCACTGATGTGGTGTTTGAGCAGTAATCAATCAGATCCTGAACCAGGGTCAGAAATGGGGGTGTGGGGGTGGAAATAGCAGACGCTGTTTATTCTGAGTAAGTGAGATGTTGCACTTTAGCTGTTGAAATGTAAGCACAAAATACACAATTAATGGCATAACCCTTAACATAATTGTAGTATAAATGTACCTTGGGATCTGTGGAAATCCCCAAACTGTTGAAGGTTCTTTATTCATTAAATACATTTAATAAAGTCACCTTCCATGTCACGAGACCATTTCCAACACTGCTGCGTGCTCTGTTGCATCTGTTGGGTTCTGCAGCGAGTTCCAACACCAATCGCTATCTCCACTACGCCCCGACCCTGACGTACAAACCATGAACACACGTTCCCTCACCTTAGTGTTCCGTTACGCACCAAACTCCACAGATGCCAGCTAATACCGTCAGTTGCATCTGCACCAAGGATGAGGTGTTCCAAACCAGAGCAACGGAGATGTCCTCACTCTTTAGGGAATGGGGGTTCCCCTCTCCGACTATAGATGAAGCTCTCACCAGGGTCTCTTCTATATGTCGTAACTCTGCTCTAACTCCCCCATCCCCCCACTTGTAACAAGGGCAGAGTCCCCATTGTCCTCACCTTCCTCCCCACCAGCCGTCACATGCAACAAATTATCCTCCAACATGTTCGCTAACTCCAACGTGATCCCACCACTGGCCACATCTTCCCATCTCCTCCCCTGTTGGCATTCCGCAGAGGTCTTTCCCTCCATAACTCCCTCGTCAATCCGTCCCACCCAAACCACCCCCTCTCCTGGCACTTTCCCTCGCAACTGCAGGAAATGCTACACTTGTCGCTTTACCCCCCCCCCCTTGACTCCATCCAAGTACTCAAGCAGTCTTTCCAGGTGAGGCAGAGGTTCACCTGCACCTCCTCCAACCTCATCTATTGCATTCGCTGTTCTAGGTGTCAGATGCTCTACATTGGTGAAACCAAGCGTAGTCTTGGCGATCGCTTCGCCCAACACCTCGGCTCGGTTCCCAATAGCCAACCAGATCTCCCGGTGGCTCAGCACTTCAACTCCCCCTCCCATTCCCAATCCGATCTTTCTGTCCTGGGCCTCCTCCATTGCCAGAGTGAGGCCCATTGTAATTGGGGGAGCAGCACCTCATATTCTGCTTGGGCAGTTTATACCCCAGCGGTATGAACATTGACTTCTCCAATTTCAGGAAGTCCCTGCTTTCTCCCTCCTTCCCCTCCCCTCCCAGCTCTCCCACAGCCCACAGTCTCCACCTCTTCCTCCCCACCCCCCCTCCCACACCCACATCAGTGTGAAGAAGGTCGCCTATTTCCTTCACTCCATAGATGCTGCCTCACCCGCTGAGTTCCTCCAGCATTGTTGTCTACCGTCAGTTAACATACTCATTGTCCTGACCTTAGCTCATTGTGGAACTCAGAAACCACCAGCAGGAACCCACTATTGAGTACAGTTGTGTCCCTTCATTATCCATGTATCCCGTTGGGCCAGGTTGTCATCTAGTGTCAGAATTATTAACATATTAATTATACTGACCTTGTGTACCCGGTTATGAACGGAGCCAAGAAGTCTCGACCTTTGTGTAATGTAAAGTATAGATTCTGTAATTTACATATCAATCTACCTCATCTTTGTACTTCCTCACTAATTATCCTTTTGGCGGGAAATGCTCTGCTGTAGCAACTTAATTTTAGAGTTGGGGTCACACCCCTTCACTGTGACACTTCGCTCCTTGTGCCAGTAAAATAAACTTACTGCTGACGGGGTATCAAGCCGTCCACGAGTCTTATTGAAGAGTTTGTCTTCCACACCCATGATGAGCGTTTGTCGGCACTGGGCCTGTACTCACTGGAGTTTAGAAGAATGAGGGGGGGACCTCATTGAAACATAGAAAATTGAGAAAGACTAGGATAGAGTGGATGTGGTGAGGATGTTTCCACTAGTGGGGGAGTTTAGCACTAGAGGCCATAGGCTCAGAATAAGCCTTTTTGGGAAAGATATGAGAAATATCTTTATTCAGAGGGTGGTGAATTTGTAGATGTTTTGCCACAATAGAGGCCAAGTCAGCGCATATTACTAAGGCAGAGATGGATACATTCTTAAATTGTACAGGTGTCACCTATCTTCACGATTGGAAGGGTCAGAAAGTTTCAGATCCATGGCAGAGGGTGGAGCTGATTCCTAGGCCCAGCAGCTTGGAGATCAGTTTGGATGGGATTATGGTGTTGAAGGCAGAGCTATAGCGGATAGATAGGAGTATAATGTACGACAATTCCTAACACAGCAATTCCTGCTATAGAGGTAGTGCAGCGTGCAGCCAGGAACATCGGGCCTCCGTAGAGGCAACTGTGGAGGCCTCAATAGGCCTGACTATGGGAGAACTGGGAATGGGGACTGGACATTGTGCCTTCCCCCACAGTGGTAACCATTGTGGGGGATGATTTTTTTGTGTGTAAATGATTATTTTATTCTGTGTCCAAGATGGCTGCCGGAAGGGAGAGTGAACGCTGGCGCGCTTTAGCTGCCGCTGCTCTCTCTTCATATTGTGTTTTTGATTTTTGTCTTTGGATTGAATTCTGTCTTTAATTTGTGTACTGGTGATGTCTTTACTATTTATTTCATTCGGCTTACATGTTTTTACTCTATTTGCTAAATTTTGTAAGGTGTCCTTGAGACTCTTGAAAGGCGCCCATAAATAAAATGTATTATTATTATTATTATTATTATTATTATTATTATTATTATTATTATTATTATTATATCCTTCTCCGCCCATGGGACTCAATCAAAATGATAGCAGGCAGCCTTGGAAGCCTTACCCCACTACTCAAACCTCACGTCAAAAACCTTGGCGTGATATTTGACTCAGCACTGACATTTGACAATCAAGTCAATGCCGAGGTAAAAGCTAGCTTCTTTCAGCTTCGGACGATAGCTAAAATAAAACAATTCCTCCAGTTTGATGACCTTGAAAAGATCATCCACACATTTATCTCCTCCCGCCTAGATTACTGCAACTCCCTTTACACCGGCATCAGCCAATCTTCCCTGTCCCGCCTACAACTGGTCCAAAACGCCACAGTGAGACTCCTGACGGGCACCCGAAAAAGGGACCACATCACCCCGATTCTGCCCTCTCTCCACTGGCTCCCTGTGTGGTTCCGAATACAATTCAAGATCCTTCTCTATGTCTACAAAGCCCTCAGTGGGCTTGCCCCAACCTACAGTACATCAAAAGTCTGCTTACCCACCACTCCATCTCCAGGTCCATCAGATCGGCCGACTTGGGGTTTCTGAATACCCCACGGTCTGGGCATAAGCTCAGGGGCGACCGTGCCTTTGCGGTTGCAGCTCCTAGACTGTGGAACAGCATCCCTCTTCCCATCAGAACTGCCCCCTCCATCGACTCCTTTAAGTCAAGACTAAAAACTCATCTCTACTCCCAAACCTTTCTTGACGTCCTCTGAGCGACGGCTATATGTATGTAGTGATGTTTGTATTTAATCTATGAACCACTGTTGTATCACGAGGGATGGGGAGAGGGGAGGGAGGGGGAGAGGCGGGAGGGGGAGCGAAAGGGGGGAGGAGGAAGATAGAGAGAGGGGAAAATGAAGGTCAACATGCCATTGGCTTTCTTTACTGCCTGCTGTACCTGCATGCTTGCCTTCAGTGACTGGTGTGCAAACACACCCAGGTCTCGTTGCACCTCCCCATGTCCTAATCGGATACAATTCAGATAATAATCTGCCTTCCTGTTCCTGCCACCAAAGTGGATAACCTCACATGTATCCACATTATACTGCATCTGCCATGCTTCAGCCCACTCACCCAATCTATCCTAGTCACCTTGCAGCCTCATAGCATCCTCCTCGCAGCCCACACTGTCCCATAGCTATAGCATGTGTCATCCGCAAACGTAGAGATGTTACATTAAATTCCCTCATCTAAATCGTCATTTACATTTCCCTCATCTAACTCGTTATTTAATTCCCTCGTCTAACTGTGTATTTACCTGATCAATTCCTCTCATGATTTTGTACATCTCTATAATTCACTCCTCACCCTCCTGCGCTCCAAGGAATAAAGTCCTGGCCTACATAATCTCCCTCTATAGCTCAGACCCTCGTATCCTAGCAACAGCCTCGTTAATCTTCTCTGCACCCTTTCCAGTTTGACAACATATTTGCACGGTGACCAAAACTGAACACAATACTCTAAATGTACTTTCATAAACGTCTTATACAACTTACGATGAGCTCCCAACTTCTACACAATACTCTGCCTGAGGCTTTCAGTTTAGGAGCAAGAAGGTCCTACTGCAGTTGTACAGAGCCTTGGTGAGATCGCACTTGGAGTATTGTGTACATTTTTGGTGTCCTAATTTGAGGAAGGACATTCTTACTATAGAGGGAGTGCAGCATAGATTCGCCAGGTTTGGCGGGATGGCGGGTCTGATATATAGAAACATAGAAACATAGAAATTAGGTGCAGGAGTAGGCCATTCGGCCCTTCGAGCCTGCACCGCCATTCAATATGATCATGGCTGATCATCCAACTCAGTATCCCGTACCTGCCTTCTCTCCATACCCTCTGATCCCCTTAGCCACAAGGGCCACATCTAACTCCTTCTTAAATATAGCCAATGAACTGGCCTCGACTACCCTCTGTGGCAGGGAGTTCCAGAGATTCACCACTCTCTGTGTGAAAAAAGTTCTTCTCATCTCGGTTTTAAAGGATTTCCCCCTTATCCTTAAGCTGTGACCCCTTGTCCTGGACTTCCCCAACATCGGGAGCAATCTTCCTGCATCTAGCCTGTCCAACCCCTTAAGAATTTTGTAAGTTTCTATAAGATCCCCTCTCAATCTCCTAAATTCTAGAGAGTATAAACCAAGTCTATCCAGTCTTTCTTCATAAGACAGTCCTGACATCCCAGGAATCAGTCTGGTGAACCTTCTCTGCACTCCCTCTATGGCAATAATGTCCTTCCTCAGATTTGGAGACCAAAACTGTACGCAATACTCCAGGTGTGGTCTCACCAAGACCCTGTACAACTGCAGTAGAACCTCCCTGCTCCTATACTCAAATCCTTTTGCTATGAAAACTAACATACCATTCGCTTTCTTCACTGCCTGCTGCACCTGCATGCCCACTTTTGCATATCTTTCATTCATTTGTTTAATATTTCTCTACATCACCGTATATATCTCTCGTTTCCTTCTCCCCTGATTCTCAGTCTGAAGAACTACATACATTACATACACACATTCACATACGACACATATTTCAGACACTTACCCTTACCCCATGATCCCTTTAGCCACAAGGGCCACGTCTAACTCTCTCTTAAATATAGCCAATGAACATGGCCTCAACTACTTTCTGTGGCAGAGAATTCCACAGATTCACCACTCTCCGTGTCAAAAAAAAATTCTCATCGCGGCTCTAAAAGACATCCCCCTTGTCTTTAAACTGTGACCCCTTATTCTGGACTTCCCCAACATCCGGAACAATCTTCCTGCATCTAGCCTGTCCAACCCCTTAAGCATTTTGTAAGTTTCTATAAATCCTCCCTCAAACTTCTAAATTCTAGCGAGTACAAGCCGAGTCTATCCAGTCTTTCTTCATATGAAAGGCCTGACATCCCAGGAATCAGTCTGGTGAACCTTCTCTGTACTCCCTCTATGGCAAGCAGGGCCGGTGCTAGGAATTGCGGGGCCCAATTAGAAAATTGATGGCGGGGCCCCTACTCTAGAAAAGTAAAAATTTATGTATGTTTATATTTCGTGTAGTATGCTCGTCTTTAACCAAAAAAAACATTAAATGCTTGATATACTAAAATTTTGAAAAACTATATGAAAGTGTCACACATCTAATAAAATGAGCGGCACGTTGAAAGATTGAATGTGTGTGTGTGTGTGTGTGTGTTTATGAGTGTATGCGATTGTGTCTCTGTGTCTGTGTGACTGAGTGTGTGTGTTTGTGTGTATGCGTCTGTGTGTGTGCGTGCATGGCCGGCCTTAGGGGGTTTAAACGGTTTAGAGATGTTTAGAGGGCTTCAGATGGGTTCAGGTGTGTTTACAATTGTTTAGAGGGGAATAGAGGGAAATAGGGGGGCTAGAGGGGGTTTAGAGGTGTTCAGAGGGTCCCAGAGGGGTTTAGAGACGTTATAAGCCCCCCGTGAGAAATTGTATTTCTCTGAAATTGAAGATAGACATAAAGCTGGAGTAACTCAGCAGGACAGGCAGCGCAGCGACTCTGGAGAGAAGACCCTTCTTCAGACCGAACTGAACTCGCGTCGGTGAGAGTACTTGTGATTGTCTGAAGAAGGGTCTCGACCAGAAACGCAACCCTCTCACCAGAGCCGCTGCCCGTCCCGCTGAGCCACCTTCAACTTCAGAGCCAAACAAAAAACACAGAGTGCTGGAGGAACTCAGCGGGCCAGGCGGCTGCCTCACCCGCAGGGTTTCTCCAGCATTTTTGTCTACCGCTAAACGTCAATGATTCCGGGAATGCTGAGGGGACAGGGTGATAGAGAGGGAGTAGGAGAGGGAGTAGGAGAGCTAGAGAGAGACGAGACGGGGAGCGGGAGAGAGAGCGCGAGAGAAAGAGGGAGGGAGGGAGAGGGCAAAACACAGAGAGACACAACGTGGGTCGGTAGGTGAATGACAAACCTGCACACCAGGAAGAAGCCCCTTCTCGCGGTCCGGGGCCCTCACTCATGATGGTGAGTTAAATGAAATTCTCAACGTGTCATCGATCTACATTTCTCAGTAATGTAATTGTGTTTTAAACAAGTATTAATGACGCCGCGTGAATTTTATTCAAAGGAACACGGCGTCATTAAATGAGTCTGAAGAAGGGTTGGCGGATGGCGAATTTAAAAAAATCTTTATTTAACAAAGAGAATTCGTATTTCCGTACGAAATACTGAACATTAGTGCGGGGCCCCCATTAGGCGCGGGGCCCAATTGGGAGCAATCGGTCAAATCGGCTTAACGCCGGCCCTGATGGCAAGAATGTATTTCCTCAGATTTGGAGACCAAAACTGTACGCAATACTCCAGGTGTGGTCTCACCAAGACCCTGTACAACTGCAATAGAACCTCCCTGCTCCTATACTCAAATCATTTTGCTATGAATGCTAACATACCATTCGCTTTCTTCACTGCCTGCTGCACCTGCATGCCTACTTTCAATGACTGGTGTACCATGACACCCAGGTCTCGTTGCATCACCACTTTTCCTAATCGGCCACCATTCAGATAAAAGTCTGCTTTCCTGTTTTTGCCACCAAAGTGGATAACCTCACATTTATCCACATTATACTGCATCTGCCATGCATTTTCCCACTCACACAACCCATCCAAGTCACCCTGAAGCCTCCTAGCATCCTCCACACAGCAAACACTGCCCCCCAGCTTCGTGTCATCCGCAAAGAGGATGTTGCATTCAATTCCCTAGTCCTAATCATTAATATATATTGTAGACAGCTGGGGTCACAGCACTGAGCCCTGCGGTACCCCACTAGTCACTGCAGGGTGTAGGAAATATGCTACATATGTTTGGAGAGAAGGAATGGGTGACGTTTAGGGTCGAGACCCTTCTTCTGGCTGGTTGGGATAAGAAAAGAGAGAGATATAGGCAATGTTTTAGAGAAATAAAGAACAATGAATTAAAGTCATGTCAAAATAAACTGGCCATTGTTGACTGCATGTTGAGACTTGGGTGGGGGAGGGATAGAGAGAGAGGGAAAGCAAGGGTCACTTAAAGTTAGAGAAATCAATGTTCATACCACTGGGTTCTTCAAATTTGCATTTAACCTCACTCTGACAATGGAGGAGACCTTGGACAGAAAGGTCAGTGTGGGAATTGGAAGGAGAATTAAATTGTTTAGTAACCGTGAGCGCAGGTAGGTCCAGGTAGACTAAGCGAAGGTGTTCAGCAAAACCATCGCCCAGTCAATGTTTAGTGTCACCGATGTAAACGGGTCTATCATTTAGACTCCATCATTTACTGAGCTCATGACATAGCAAAGCATCACCTGAGACTTGTCACAGTTCCTCTGCTGGTCCTCAGCTGGCATTTGGGAAACCTACAGAATCCCATCAGAATGAATGCACCTTTTCCATTTAATGCTCTGCCCATGTACCGAGGTACAGTGTCAAGCTTTGCTTTGCATGCTATATAATCAGCTAAGTCTATACAAGCAAACTCAATGCTAGCTTTTTTTCAAGAGGGCTTGTATACAAAAACAGGGATATAATATTATGGGTCTATAAGACTCTGGTCAGGCCACATTTGGAATATTGTGAGCAATTGTGGACACCATATCTGAGGAAGGATGTGCTGGCTCTGGAGAGGGCCCAGAGGAGGTTTACATGAATGATCCCAGGAATGAGTAGGTTAACCTATGATGAGTATAAAAACACGGAGGTCTTGCTGCAGCTGTACACAGTATTAGTGAGACCACATTTGGAATACTGTGTACAGTTCCGGGGTCCATACTTAAGAAAGGATGTACTAGCCCTGGAGGCAGTGCAGCGAAGGTTTACAAGATTAATTCCTGCAATGAGGGGATTGACATATGAGGAAAGGTTAAGTAGGCTGGAACTCTACTCTTTGGAGTTTAGAAGAATGAGAGGCGATCTCATTGAAACATATAAGATCGTGAGGGGCCTTGATCGGGTGGATGCACCGAGGATGTTCCCAATGATCGGGGAAACTAGAACTAGGGGACATAGTTGCAGAATAAGGGGGGGCTCTTTTAAAACGGAGATGAGGAAGAACTTCTTCACCCAGAGGGTGGTTAATTTATGGAATTCACTGCCCCAGGGAGCAGTGGAAGCAGAAACTTTAAATATATTTAAGACTAAAATAGATGGTTTTTTAGCTGCCAAGGGGATAAGGGGCTACGGGGAGAGGGCAGGGATATGGACCTAGGTATGGTTAGTATAGTAAGACCTGAGTGATCTCCTGGACAAGTGTCGATCGCCTGGATTGGGGTCGGAGAGGAATTTCCCGGATTTTTTTCCCGAATTGGACCTGGGTTTTTATCCGTTTTTTTGCCTCTCCCAGGAGATCACGAGGTTTTTGGGGTGGAGAGGGGTGATAGCGGTATAAAGGGGAGGGTAGTGTCTTGTGTTCTGTGTCTTGTGTCTACTGTTTGTGGGTAAGTGTGTCTGTTTAGTGTTCAGCCATGAGCGAATGGCGGTGCGGGCTCGACGGACCTGGTGGTCTACTCTCGCACCTACTTTCTATGTTTCTATGTTTCTATCAGTGTTTATCGCCGCTGGGACTGAACTCGCTGGAGTTTAGATGAATGTGGGGACTACATTGAAACGTACAGAATAATGAACGGCTTGGCTAGAGTGGATGGGGAGAGGATGTTTCCACTAGTGGAAGAGTTTCGGACTAGATGTCAAAGCCTCAGAATTAAAGGACATTCATTTAGGAATGTGTTGAGAATACATTTATTTAGACAGAGGGTGGTGAATCTGTGATTTGTTTTGCCACAGAAGGCTGTGGAGGCCGTCAGTTGATATATTGAAGGCAGAGATAGATAGATTCTTGATTAGCACAGATGTCAGGGGATATGGGGAGAAGGCAGAAGAAAGACTTGCTGGGCGGAAAGGCCTACATCTACTCCTATTATTATGACATTATTTTAATTAAGTCAATCTCAAGGACAATATGTGGAGTAAAGTGCAAGATACAGATTGCAGAATGTATCTCTCAGCATTGTAACACATCAGTTCCAAAGATGCAGTCTATGGTCACATTGAACATTCATGTGTAATTCATGTTTACAGGGATATGGGTCAAACACAGGCTGGTAGTACGTGTGTATGGGGCATGGGTATGGACAAGTTCGGCTAGAGGGCCTGTTTCCATGCTGTATGACTCTATGTCTGAAGCCCCCACCCCTGCACCAGCTCCTGAGTCACCTACTGAACTGCACTGTCTTCCTGTTGCTTGTCTCTTGAACACGGGGCACAGGTAGTGCGATCCCTTAGCTCCGTCTCTCCCTCTCTCCTGACTCTCAGTCTGACGAAGGGGCTTGTCCCGCTGAGTTACTCCAGCATTTTGTGTCTACCTTCGGTTTAAACCAGCATCAGCAGTTCCTTCTTACACAGAGTGAGATTATAAGAATGGAGTTATTTTTAACCACCTGTCTCACTCCCTGCCTCATCTCCCTCCCTACCTGTGTCATTGCTAGTAATATGGACTATGAGCTCTGTCTGCTCACCTCTCCCTTCAAAATTGAAACATAGAAACACGGAACATAGGCACAGGACAAGGCCATTAGGCCCTTGAGCCAGCACCGCCATTCAATATGATCATGGCTGATCATCCCAAATCAGTACCCCGCTCTTGCTTTCTCACAATCTCCCTTGATTCTGTTAGCCCTAGAGCTTTATCTAACACTCTCTTGAATACATCCAGTAAATTGGCCTCCACTGCCTTCTGTGGGAGAGAATTCCACAGATTCACAGCTCTCTGGGTGAAAAAGGTTTTCCTCACCTCAGTCCTGAATTGCCTTCCCTTTATTCTTAGACTGTGACCCCCTGGTTCTGGACTTCCCCAACATCGGGAACATTATTCATCCATCTAGCCTGTGCAATCCCTTAAGAAACATATATGTATCTTCCATATTCCCTCTTATTCTAAATTCCAGTGAATAGAAGCCCAGTCGGTCCATTCTTGCATCATATGTCAGTCTCGCCATCCAGGGAATTATCCTGGTGAAGCTCCGCTGCACTCCCTCAATAGCAAGAATGTCCTTCCTCAAATTAGGAGACCATAAATCACACAATACACCTGGCGTGTTCTCACCAGGGCCATGTATACTGCAGTAGGACCTGTCTACTCCTATATTCAAATCCTCTCGCTATGAAGGCAAACATGCCATAAGCTTTCTTCTCTTCCTGCTGTACCTGCATACTTACTTTCAGTGGCTGATGTACAAGGATACCCAGGTGTCGCTGCACCTGTCCTTCTCCAACCCTGATACCATTCAGATAATAATCTGCCTTCTTGTTCTTGCCATCAAAGTGGATAACCTCACATTTATTCACATTATACTGAATCTTCCATGCATCTGCCCACTCACCCAACCGATCCGTCAACGTGCAGCCTCATAGCTTCCTCCTCACAGCACTCACTGCCACCCAGCTTTGTGTCATATACAAACGGAGATATTACATTTGATTCCTTTGTCTACATTGTCAATATCTATTGTCAATAACTGGGGTCCCAGCACTGAGCCTTGCGGCACTCCGCTAGTCACTGCCTGACATTATGAAAAGTACCCAATGTCCTGTGTCCGCTCAGATCTGGCACCAGATAAGCAACACACCGTACTGTAGTCTCGCCCATGGCCGCAGAAACTGCAGAGTCCCTATCACTATTTGAACAAATTTGGACACCATACTGAGGAAGGATGTGCTGGCTCAGGAGAGGGTCCAGAGGAGGTTTACAGGATTGATCCCAGGAATGAGCAGGTTAACCTATGATGAGCGTTTGTCGGCACTGGGCCTGTACTCACTGGAGTTTAGAAGAATGAGGCGGGATCTCAATGAAACGTACAGAATAGTGAAAGGCTTTGATAGAGTGGATGTGGAGAAGATGTTTCCACTGGTAGTTGAGTCGAGGACTAGAGGGCACAGCCTCAGAATTAAAGGATGTTCATGTTGGAAGGAGGGGAGGAGAAATTCCTTTATGAAGAGCAGTGAATCTGTGGAATTATTGCCACAGAAGGCTGTTTTACGGAAAAGGTTGACAGATTATTGATTAGTACGGATGTCAGGGGCTATGGGAAGAATGTAGGAGAATGGTGTTAGTGGGGAAAGATAGATCAGCAATGACTGAGTGGCAGAGTAGATATGATGGGCCGAATGGCCTAAATATACTCCTATCTCTTTATGACCACTCTTCCCTCCACCTCTGTCTCTATCGCTCCCCCTCCCTCTCCCTCAAACCTCCTCCTCTTTCTCTCCACTCCGAAGGGGGAGGGGGAGGGGAGGCGGGAGGTTGAGGAGGAGGGTAAAGGGGAGCGGGATGGGTTGAGGGAGGGCGAGGGGTAGGGGAAGATGAGGGTGAAGGGGGTGGGTGGAGAGGTGGTGGGGGGAGAGGGACTAGGGTGGTGAGGGGAGGAGAGTGGGGTGAAGGGGAGCTTGAGGGTGAAGGGGAGCGTGAGGGGGAGGGGAGGGGAGTGAGGTGGAAGTGAGGGGTAGGGGAGGTGGAGTAGAGGGAGGGGAAAGGGGAGGGTGATTGGGTGAGGGAGGTTGATGAGGAGGGGGGGGCGTGGGAGTGGATGAAAGGGGCAGGAGGAAGGGGTGGGGGAAGGGGTGAGGGAGGTTGATGGGGAGGGGGGGGGGCGTGGGAGCGGAGGAAAGGGGCAGGAGGAAGGGGAGGGGGAAGGGGTGAGGGAGGTTGATGGGGAGGGGGGGGCGTGGGAGCGGAGGAAAGGGGCAGGAGGAAGGGGAGGGGGAAGGGGTGAGGGGGGGGAAGGGGGAGAAACAAGGGGAGGGGGATGAGGAAGGGGAGCGGGAAGAAGAAGAGGTTAGTGCGGGGAGGAAGAACGGGGAAGGGGTGAGGGAGGTTGAGGAGTGAGGATGAGAGGGGAAGAGGGAAAGGGTGAGGGGGGAGGTTAATGTGGAAGGGGAGGAGGAAGGGTAGCATGAGGGCGAGGGGGGAGGTGGAGGAGGAAGGTGAGGGGGAAGGAGGGGTGGGATGAGGGGTAGGTGAAGGGTATGGGCGGGGAAGAGGGAAGACGAGGAGGAGTGTGAGGGTGAGGGTGAAGTGGAGGGGGAGGGGGAGGTCGAAGGTTGATGAGGCGGAGGGGGAGGGGAGGAGCGGGGGAGGGGAGGGGAGAGAGAGTGGAGAGAGAAGGGGATGGGGAGAGCGGTGATGAGGGGGACGGGAGGGGAGGGGAGGGGAGAGAGAGTGGAGTGATGAAGGGGAGGGGAGTGAGGGAGAGGTGAGGGTTAGGCGATGGGAGGGGGAGAGGGAGGGAAGGGGCAGTAGGAGAGCGAGGGAGAACGGGGAATGGGAGGGGGAGGTTAATGAGGAAGGGGTGGGGGAAGGGGAGAGTGGGATGATGACGAGGGGGCAGGGGAGGGGGAAGGGGGTTTGCGTGAGGGGAAATGAGATGGGGATGGGGGAGCGAGCAGGGACAGGGGAAGGGGAAGGAGAAGTGGTGGGTGCAGTTGACGTGGAGTGCAGGGATAGGGGACGGGTAGAAACATGGGTTGGGGAGAGGGTGGGAACGTTGAGGAGGAGGGGAGAGTCGGGTGATGAAGGGTGGAGGGTTAAGGGGAGGGTGAGGGATGGTGAGGGGGAGGGGAGAATTAGGAGGTTGGGCGTTGGGGTGAGGGGAGGGGGATGGGAGGAGAGGGGAAGAGGAGGGGGATGGAAAGTGCGAAGGGTGAGAGCGAAGGGGGTCGGGGGAGAGGGGGGAGGGGATGGGGAGGAGGGAGAGGAGATATGAGTGTGGGAGAAGGGGGAAGGGGGCGGGAGAAGGGGAGGGAGTGAAGAGAAGGAAGGGGAAGGGTGAGGTGGGGGCAGGGGAGGGGGAGAGTTAGGGGGAGGGGACCAGAGTGCTGGAGGAAGGGGAGAGGGAAGGATGAGGGGTGGGGGGGGGGAGGGGAGTTGTGAGGCTGAGGGGGAAGGAGAGGAGGATGGTCGGAGGCGAGGGTTAGGGTTGGGGATGCGGGAGGGTGAGGGGGAGGGGGCAGTAGGACGGGGAAACGGAGGAGGAGGGGAGGGGTTGGTGAGGGGGAGGGGAAGCGGAAGGTGTAAGGGTGACGGGGAGGGAGCGCGTGTTGCGGAAGGGGAGAGGGAGGGAGATGGGAGGGGAGAGGAGGGGGAGTAAAGGCGGAGAAAACGGGGAAGGATATAGAGCGGGGAAAAGGGGAAGAGGGAGGAAGGGGAGGGTGAAGCGGGAGCAGGGGGGTGGGTGGAGGAGGGGAGGGAAAGGGGCAGGGGGAAGGGGAAGGGATGGAGGAGAGGAAGAGCGAGAGGGAGGGGAAGGGGCGTGATGGGGAGGGAGGGGAGGTGTTGGGGGAGGGGATGGGGAGGTTTAGAGAGGCTTAGCGGGAGGGGAAGGGGCGGAGTAAGGGGTGAGTTTGCGGTGCAGGGCGAGGTGGATGGTTAGGTGGGTTGGTGGGAGAGAATGAGGGGAGGGGGAAGGGGAGGGGAGGTGGATGGTTAGGTGGGTTGGTGGGAGAGAATGAGGGGAGGGGGAAGGGGAGGTGGAGCTGGCGGGAGGGGGAGGGGGAAGGGGAGGTTGAGGGGGAGGGGAGGTGGATGGTTAGGTGGGTTGGTGGGGGAGGATGAGGGGAGGGGGAAGGGGAGGTGGAGCTGGCGGGAGGGGGAGGGGACGTTGAGAGGGAGGGGAGGTTAAGGCAGCAGCAAAGGGGTAGGAGCAGCGAGCGGGGGGAGGGGGAAGGGGGTGAAGCGGGGAGGTAGATTTGAGGGAAGGGGATGCGTAGGGAGTAAGGGAATGGGGAGTGGGCGGGAGGGGAGAGGAGGGGGTAACGGGGGGCGGGGGGAGAATGGGGAGGGGGAGATGGAGTAGTACGGGGAGGGTTGAGGGCAGGGGTGGGGGTAATGGATGGGAGAGAGGGAAAGGGAGGGGGGAATGGTGGGGAAGACGGAGGTGGAGGGGGTTGGAGAGGGAGCAGGAGGAGGTGGGGGAGGGGTAGAGGGAAGGGAGGTTGAGGGGTAGATTAGGGTTAGCGGGAGGGGGAAATGGGCGGATGAACGGGGGTTCGTGAGGGGGAGGGCGAGGAAAGGGTAGGAGAAGGGGGAGAGGATGAGGGGAGGCGGAAGGGGTGTGGAGTGCGTGAGGGAGGTGAAGGGAGTGGGGCGGTGAGGGGAGGGGGAGGATAGAGGGAGAGGATGAAGGGCTCGGGTAGGGGCAGTGGTAAGGGGAAGTTGAGGGTGCAGGGGAGCGAGGGTGGAAAGGAGGGGGAGAGGTGAGGAATGTGAGTGGGGGAGGAAAGGGAGAGGGGATGGGAGTTGAGGGGCAAGGAGATGGGAAGGGGAGGAGTAGCTTGAGGGGTAGGTGGATGGGAAAGGGGAAGGGGAGAGGAAGGGGTTGGTGAGAGGTGGAATGATAGGATGAGGGAGGCTGAGGGGAGGGGGTGGGAGAGGGGGAGGGGACGGGGTGGCGGAAGGGGAGGGGTAGGTGTGGAGTGTCGAAGGGGAGGGGGAAGGGGAGGGGGA
>NW_022630743.1:0-63817 GCF_010909765.2 Amblyraja radiata | reverse complement strand
TGGGACGGGTATAGCTTTCGACCAATGGTCAGAGCTTTCCAACACCAAACACGTTTTCTAATGTTTCGGAGCCACATGCTGGAATTTGACCAAGGTTAAAATGTACTTATCAAGAAGAAGTTTGGATGAATATCTGACTGTTTTACTTTGACAATAAAGAAACTATTAATCAAGAGAGTGTGTGTTGATAATTTATCTTTCTATGACTTTGAATGTCTCGTGGAGAGCTCCCATTCGTAAAAAGATGCTATCTCCTCACCCCGTGTCTTCTCCTAGTGGCTAGAGGGAGCAATTCTTTGAACAATATAATAATCTGCCACTATATCGAGTCGAAAGCTACCTTACAGTCAGGAGGTGGTAGAAGAGGGACAGAAGATTGGCCTGGATCTCTGGAGAGAGATTACGCCTGAAAATTAGTACCAGAAGAGGAACTCAAGACTGGTTCCTTGGAAGAGGAACTGAAGAAAATAGATCTTGGCCAGCCAGGTTTACTCCTGGAGCCTTTTCCATGACTGGATAACGCCACAAGGCAGTGGAGGTTTTAAATCAGAGTTTTCCCTCTCCTAGATGGACTGCCTTCCCAGGCTGACGAGCCCCATCTGCCCGAGACTCGTGGGGACGGGAGCGTCTACCTTCCCGTGCAGGTCTATAGCACCTGCCCACTGCCCAGAATCGTGAGTAGAACAACTATTATACTTTGCTGAATTCAGAAGCTTGAATGTTTACTTCAAACAGCTTCTGAAGAGTCTGGAGAAGTTTAGTTCTTCTAAAGTTTGGAAAGAAGCCAAGAAGCTTGTTCGCTAGCCAGCCTGGATTGATCCAGGTGCTTGTCCTTGAGTTGTTTTGAAGTCAAGATTAATACCCATTCTTTCTAACTGAAGTCACTTCTTTACTACGGAAACATTTTGGATGTTGTCTGAAAGTCCAGTTTGTTACAGTTTCTTATCTGATGTTTTTAGAACATTAAACCAATGTTTATCAATAGTGACATTCCATCTAGGAGAAGCAAATTGAAGAACCCCTGTTTGTCTAAAATCCAGATTTGGCAATCTGACAAGACCTGTTAAAATCCATGGAGCAAGATGGAGCAGGTGAGTCAGTGGAGCCACAAGATGGCAACGTGAGGCCAAGGTATCTAGAAGAAGCAGATAAGGCCCAAGTTGCCTACCTGAAAGAAACCCAGAAGGAGAGAAACAAGTTATGGAAACAGGTTACCAACTCAATTGAAAATCAGAAAAAACTAATGGAATCAGATGAGAATGCAAAGAAAGTATGATCTAATCTCGTTCAACTATTCAACCTCTGACATGAGGTTGGTGAGAAACAAAATGCACTGCTGTGTTCTCAGTTGCCTCAGGAAGAATGTGAAATATACACCCAATGGTGGGAAGAAATGGTGAAGTTATTTGAAGATTTCATGGAAGAGGTGGAATGGTGGTTAACTGACATTATACCACAACCTACGGACTCAACATTTGAAAAAGCTACGCATCAAGGTGCTGGAATGGAAGAGGTGATTACACCACAAGATAATATTTCAAATGTATCTACACGAAGATCAGGACATAAATCTGGTTCTATAACCAGTTCAGCATCAAGGGCCTCTGCTCGAATGGAAGTTGAAGTTGATCTAGCTGCACTCTCAATAGAATCGAATACCTTGGAGAAGAAACATGAGATTGAGTGACAAGAAGAACAGCTGAGAGGAGAGATGAGGCAACAAGAAGAAGCGATGAGGTGACGAAAAGAACACCTGGAACTAGCCACAAAGTTGGCAGCTGCCAAATCGAAGAAGGAGATAATGAAAAGTGAGGGTTTGTAGATTAACCCTTATTGATCCATGCTATTTATAATCTCCACTACACATATGTGCAGGCCACCCTTTACATGGTATTACAGTACTACACAGCTTTAAACCCAAGATGGCGCCTGCCTGTGGCGACTTTTGCGGAGCACCAGTACATAAAAGGTTCACCTACAACTTCTACCAACTTACCTGCATCAGGGAAACGGCAGTAATTGGTGCCGTTTCAGACAAGCTGCTTGGGCAGCTGAAAGCGCTGGCAATTTCGCGATCTCCCACAGCTGCGGGAGCCCCGGACTTTAAACTTTCCCACGCTGGCTGTGAAAATCCCGACCCGACTGAAGATCCCAGGTACGGTACGTGGAGAACCCAGGATGACCTCCAGAGCCGATGGGCTGGATCTCCCAGAAACAATGAAGCTGGAGCTGCTGACTTTGGGGGAACCCCCATCCGTAACGGAGCTGGAGCTGCCGTCTGTGAAGGAAGCCCCGTTCCAGCGCAGGTTCGCAGAAACAGCAGGTACAGTAAACACAGTACCTGGAAACAAAGGGGAAGCCTCCATTGTGTCCGGAAACGTGGCCGTCGGGCAGGACTTCAGGTCAGACTGAAGCGCAGGGGACTTCGGCCCCCTCTCCCTACTATCCTACTGGCTAATGTACAGTCCCTTGAAAACAAAGTGGAGGACTTAAGGGCAAGGCTGCTTTATCAAAGGGAGCTGAGGAAATGCTCTGTGTTCTGTTTCACAGAGACATGGCTCACCCCCAGCTCCCCAGACTCAGCGGTCCAGCCTGAAGGGTTCTCCATCCACCGCATGGACCGTACCCTGGCATCTGGGAAAGGGAGATGAGGGGGCGTCTGCCTCATGGTCAACTCTGCGTGGTGGTCAGACGTGGCAGTCCTATCCAACTCCTGCTCTCCACACCTGGAACATCTGGCGGTGAAGTGCCGTCCCTTCTACTTCCCAAGGGAATTCACCTACCTCCATCATCCTGACCGCGGTCTACATCCCTCCCCAGGCAGACGTCCGTCTGGCACTGGAGGAGCTGCACGCCGTGGTCAACAAACACCAGACGTCTTACCTCGAGGCATTTACCACCATTGCTGGGGACTTCAATAAGGCGAACCTCAAGAAATCGCTCCCTAACTTCCACCAACATGTCTCCTGCTGCACCAGAGGGCCTAACACCCTCGACCACTGCTACACCACCATCAAGAATGCCTATCGCTCTATCCCACGCCCTCACTTCGGTAAATCCGACCATACCGCGGTGCTGCTTCTTCCTGCCTACAGGCAGCAATTAAACAATCGCGTGACTCAGGTGATGTTCCGCTGGATTGGAGGAATGCTAACATCACTCCTCTCTTTAAGAAGGGTTCAACCACCAACCCAGCGAATTATCGTCCTGTTTCATTAACAAGTACTTGCTGCAAATTGCTGGAGCATTTAATTGATAGTAATCTGATGCGACAAGTGAGCAAACATAACATTCTTGCTGACAACCAACATGCATTTAGGAGGCATAGATCATGCGATGCTTAGCTTATCCTGACGACAAATGACCTGGCCAAGCACCTTGATAGTAACGTCATCACGGATTTAGTTGTGCTGGACTTTTCTAAAGCATTTGATGTCATCCCACACCAGAGACTGCTTCGGAAGCTTGACTTCTATGGTATTCGTTCCAACACGAAACGATGGATTTCCAGTTTCCTGACAAAACGTCTTCAATGTGTGTGTGTGAACGGAAAGAGCTCCAATTGGCATCCAGTGTTGAGTGGTACACCTCAGGGCACAGTACTTGGCCCACACCTATTTTTGCTTTACATAAATGACATCCATGAAAAAGTCGCAAGTACGACCAGACTATTCGCTGATGATTGTTTGCTGTACTGTCCAATTAAGTCAGCTGATGATGAAGATGCTCTCCAAAAGGATCTCGATACTATGGTTGAGTGGTCACAACAATGGGGCATACAGTTCAACCCTTCCAAATGTGAAACCATGCGTGTCACCAAAAAGAGGAATCCAGGCGAAACATCTTACAATATACTTGGTGCAACCCTTGAAGAATCCAAACAAACCAAGTATCTTGGCATCAAATTGCAGAACGATCTGCGTTGGAATGGTCAGACTCATCATGCAATGGTGAAAGCAACAGGTGTCCTAAACTTTCTGAGACGCAACTTTCATCATTGTTCAACTTCTGTCAAGGAGAAGCTATACTTCACCCTCGTTAGACCTCATTTGGACTACACAGTTGCAGCATGGGACCCAAACACACATAAAAACATTTCTTCCATCGAACGTGTCCAAAGACAGGCAGCTCGATTTGTTACTAACACCTATGAGAAAGAAGTGAGTGTCACCAAACATCTGAATTCTCTGGGGTGGAACCCACTCCAAGGCAGACGTGAAGCTCACCGTTTGACCTGTTTTTACAAAATGTTAAATGGTCAGCTCGACACAGATTACAAGACCTACACCAAACCAATTAGGAGCAGACGAGGGCATTCGATCCAATTCGTGATCCCAACTACAAAGACAGTTGTGTACAGCGATTCGTTCTTCCCCCGCACCATTAAAGCATGGAATAATCTCCACCCTACTATAGTTACCCAACCATTGGCAACTAAATGTAAATTAGCTCTTTCTTCCCAATAACCCTTTCTGGCTTAAGCCCTCCCTTCACCACCTCGTTTAAATTCCATTTGGAATATTTTGGAGGACCAAGAAACCAAAAACCAAGAAAGAGCACACCCCCCGAGGTGAAGACAGAGCTGGTCGGGGGGGGGGGGGGTAGGGGGGGGGGGGGCAGAGAAACTACTCCAGGACTGTTTGGAGTCTGTAGACTGGGCAATGTTCAAGGACTCGTCAACGGACCTAAACGAATACGCCACAGTCGTTACAGACTTCATAAAGAAATGTGTGGAGGGCTGAATCTCGACAAAAACCTTCCGAGTGTTTCCTAACAAGAAGCCTTGGATGAACCATGAGATCCGCACTCTTCTGAAGTCCAGACACCGGGCATTCACGTCTGAAGATACAGTGGCCCACAAGAAGTCCAGATACGACCTTGGTAAGGCCATCAAAAAGGCCAAAAGGGACTTCTGTTCCAAATTGGAGGGTGAGACAGATGTTCGGCAGCCGTGGCGGGGCCTGAATGCAATCACCTCCTACAAGGCGAACTCAGGAGGCAGCTCGAATGTCGGTGAAACGTCACTCCCTGACGAGCTCAATGCGTTTTACGCACGCTTTGATAGGGAGAACACTGATGTGCCTTCCCGAGCCCCCATTCGCTGTCATGGTATTTCAGTCTCAGTCACAGAGGCTGACGTCAGGAAATCCTTCAGAGGGGTGAACCCTCGAAAAGCGCCTGGACCTGATGGTATACCCGGTCGTATTATAAAAACCTGTGTGGACCAACTGGCTGGAGTTTTTATGGACATTTTCAACCTCTCACGTCTGAGGTCCCCACCTGCTTTAAAAGGGCATCAATTATACCAGTGCCCAAGAAGAGCAAGGTGACATGCCCAAATGACTATCAACCAGTGGCACTAACGCCTGTGGTGATGAAGTGCTTTGAGAGGTTGATCATGGAGCAAATCAACTCCTACCTCGACAAAAACCTGGACCCACTGCAGTTCGCATACCGCCACAACAGATCAACGGTGGATGCGATCTCGCTGGCCCTCCACTCCGCTCTGGACCATTTGGACAACAAAAACTCATATGTCAGGCTGTTATTCATCGATTACAGCTTGGCATTTAATACAATCATCCCCTCCAAGCTAGTTACCAAACTTGCAGAACTGGGTCTCTGCGCATCCCTCTGCAATTGGATCCTCGACTTCCTCATTCACAGACTACAGTCTGTTCGTATTGGTGGAAATGTGTCAGCCTCAATAACAATCAGCACGGGAACACCTCAAGGCTGCGTGCTCAGCCCCCTGCTGTACTCACTCCATAATCATGACAGCGTAGCCGGTCACAGTGCGAACTCCATCATCAAGTTCGCTGGCGACACCACTGTTGTGGGACATATCACTGATGGGGATGAGTCAGAGTATAGAAGAGAGATTGAGCAACTGGCCATATGGTGCCAGCACAATAACCTGGCCCTCAACACCAGCAAAACCAAGGAACTGATAGTGGATTTGGAAGGAGTAGGATGGGGACCCTCAGTCCCATTTATATCAACGGGTCGATGGTTGAAAGAGTCAATAGCTTCAAATTCCTGGGCGTGCACATCTCTGAAGATCTTTCCTGGTCCGCGAACACTAATGAAATTATCAAGAAAGCTCATCAACGCCTCTACTCCCTGAGAAGATTATGAAGTCGGTTTGCCAAGGAGGACACTCTCTAACTTCTACAGGTGCACAGTAGAGGGCATGCTGACCGGTTGCATCGTGGCTTGGTTCGGCAACTTGAGCGCCCTGGAAAGGAAAAGACTACAAAAAGTAGTAAACACTGCCCAGTCCATCATCGGCTCTGACCTTCCTTCCATCGAGGGGATTTATCGCAGTTGATGCCTCAAAAAGGCTGGCAGTATCATCAAGGACCCACACCATCCTGGCCACACACTCATCTCCCTGCTACATTCAGGTAGAAGGTACAGGAGCCTGAAGACTGCAACAACCAGGTTCAGGAATAGCTACTTCCCCACAGCCATCAGGCTATTAAACCTGGCTCAGCCAAAACTTTGATTATTAATAACCAATTATCTGTCATTTGCACTATCATTTTATTTATTACTGTGTGTATATATTTATATTATAGTATATGGACACACTGATATGTTTTGTAGTAAATGCCTACTATGTTCTGTGTGCTGATGCAAAGCAAGAATTTCATTGTGCTATCAGGGACACATGACAATAAACTCACTTGAACTTGAACTTGAACTTTACATTAGCATGGTCAGCTTTCTGCCGCTCTCTCTCTCACACAAGCCACGCTGAGCTGAATGAGAATGGCTGGTAGTATAAATGTTCCTGTATACTTATGGAATAAAGACTGATATTTTACAATGTGTGTTAGTGCGGATTAATCATTAACATGGTGTCAGAAGTGGTATTGAGCCACATCTCCGACCCTTTTGCCTGAATTTATTTTAGTTTTTTTTTTTTTTTACAAGAACCATAGCTCGCTTATTATGGCTGGGTCTTTTCATAAACCAGATCCTTTAATGTTCGACAGCGAATATGCCGAACGCATCTTCGAAGTGGAATTCGGAATTTTCATAGATGCTGCCCACCCAGGGGCTGCTCCATAACTGCCGTAACTGCTGTGGCTCACACCCGAAATTCTGTGAGCAATCCCCCACTTATGACTAAACTTGCCACTACTGTAAAAAGCAGTTCCAGCAGAACCACGACCGGAGCACCTGCAGGAAGACAGGCAAATCATACATTCCTGTGTACCAGACTCACCGTCCACAAACATTGAATCCATGACAATGCTCAGTGTCAACAATACCAAAGTCGCTGCAAAGATGTAATGTCATGTCTTTATCAGACTTCTAAAGAATTCACAACAACGAAACTGTCATGAAAACAAACTCCAAGTTACATCCATTTCGGGGGGGGGGGGGGGGGGGGGGGGGAGTTGCAACCGGTTGGTAAGTTCACATTACAATGCCATCTACAATCTCAAGTTTACAATGTGGATTTCTTCATTTTTGGTTTGGTACGGCATCCTGAGCTTCTAGGAGCGGAAAAGGCTGCAAAAAGTAGTAAACACTGCCCAGTCCATCATCGGCTCTGACCTCCCCACCATCGAGGGCATCTATTACAGCCGCTGCCTCAAAAAGGCTGCCAGTATCATCAAGGACCCCACACCATCCTGGCCACACACTCATCTCTCCGCTGCCATCAGGTAGAAGGTACAGGAGCCTGAAATCTGCAACATCCAGGTTCAGGAACAGCTACTTCCCCACAGCTATCAGGCTATTAAACACAACTTCAAACAAACTCTGAACTATAACAGCCTATTGCACTTTATCTGTTTATTTATGTATGTGTAAATATATATATATATTCTATTGTATATGGACACACTGATCTGATCTGTATTCATGCCTACAATATTCTGTTGTGCTGCAGCAAGCAAGAATTTCATTGTCCTATCTGGGTTAGCCCATGATCATATTGAATGGTGGTGCAGGCTCGAAGGGCCGAATGGCCTACTCCTGCACCTATTTTCTATGTTTCTATGACAATAAACTCTCTTCTTGACTTCTTGGTAGTGGGGAAGTGCCGCTCCTTCTGGGCATTGATGCATGCCGCAATATGAACTTAGTCTCCTTCGGCAAAACTGTGTACCAGCTGTCTACCTCTCACAGTCCCACCGAACAACTACTCGAATAATACAAAGACATTTGTGATAACCAGCTGGGCAAGCTTCCCACAGAAGACAGCATTCTAACCGACAAGGAAGTCATACCTGTCGTTCGTTCTCCTCACCGAATCCTGCAAACAATGAAGGACTGCGTCAAAGCTGAATGGAAACACTGGGTGGCACATATAGATGGAAAGAAGAAGCTCCATTTAAGAAAGATAGACTCACGACAGACACTGGACAGTTTTGGATTGGCGTACTTCAGCATCAGACATTTAAAGAGATTGTCACCTTTGCCCTTACTTGCCTAATAATCCCTGTCAGCAATGCTGTCGTTGAGAGGATATTTCTCTTGTTAAAACGAAGGCAAGAAACAGAATGCAGCTGAATCTTCTTGATGCTGTTGTGAAAGTCTACTGCTTTCAAGCCCATGTTGTAGGTATGTTACAAAACTTACCTTCAGTGGCGCTGCAGATCTGTTGCTGCCCGTGTGCGCGACTTTGGCGCCTTTGAGAGGGTGGCGGGTTTAAAATGCCTTGTTTCTCCAGCCTGATCAAATCGATTTCTGTCAGGCTGTTTAGCTGCTAAAGAATAATCGCTTTGACTGCCGTTTTATTAAGTTTCTATGAAACTGCACTGAATATTTTACGAACAGGAGTAAATTAAAAATAATCTTCTAAAGCCGTCAACGCCGACAACGGGGATGGATTTCATGTACGGGACAGGTAAAGGAAAGCCGTTAATTTTATATATAAACTTGCTTCTAAGGATCAAAATCAAAATCAAAATTACACGTTGCGAAAATGTCATTATGTAAATATGCGAACTGGCAGTATTTTTCCTGCCGATATGAGGTTTAAATTCACTGCAAATGCAACGTTCCAATCAATCGCGTTCCACAAAAACCCACTCGCAAGTGCCCATTAATGCCCATTAATTTTCGGGAATTAAACATTGAATTCCTCCCATTTGGCCTATAAATTCATGACAATATTTAAAAATCATGTTATATTGCGAATTCTTCTGTGAATGTTATTTGGACACCTAGGCTATTTAAAAATGTTAATCTTTTAAGAAATGGATAGATGTTTAGATCTAGTAATTTAATTTTGTAATTAGCTACAATTAGGTAACTAATTAATTATATGCTTTAATTTCAAGTCATCCAAGTAAGATTGTTTCATATTTGTTTCATAATGCTTCAATCTATAATAACTGAAATTTTCATTCAGTTCTCTTAATTTTTAAGAAAGTTATGGGCTTTTGACTGTCCTCGATCACAGCTATTGAGTTAAGTCAATGGAAAAGATGTTCCGAGTATGAAAATGGCCATAGCTTTTTTAATACTGAAGATATGAAAGTGAATTAGGTGTCAAATTAAACTTCTTTTTATGCTTTATCTGATAGGATAAATTGCAGACTTGATTTTTAAAATCGTAAAATTTGGTAACATTGCTAAATGTTGCTAAGACTTCACTGCATCTCCAGAAATGCTGAAAACATCACATCGGACAAGATTTATGCCATATGCTCCACTCATTCCAGTGGGGAGGATAGTAATGATCTGATTCTGTAGCTTTTGATGAGATGTGTGTATGAAAAATATATTAAAGATTGTTTGTTTGAGAAGAAACTGCAGATACTGGAAAATCCAAGGTAGGCAAAAATGCTGGAGAAACTCAACGGGTGACATTTCGGGTTGAGACCCTTCTTCAGGCTGATGTGGCGGTGGATGGGGGTGGGAAGAAGAAAGGAAGAGTCTGGTGAGGTGGAGAGGTTTGGCGGTCCCATTAAGGCGGCGAGGTTCGGCGGTCCAAGTGAGGCAGCCTGGCCCGATGAGTCAGAGAGGGTCGGCAGTCCAGGTGAGATGGCGAGGCCCGGTGAGGTGGAGAGGTTCGGCAGTCCCGGTGATTTTGCGTGTCCTGGTGAGGCGGAGAGGATCATCGGTCCCGTTGAGGCGAAGAGGATCATCGGTCCCGTTGCGGCAGTAAGGTTCAGCAGTCCCGGTGAGGTGGAAAAGTCCGGTGGCGCGGTGAAGAAGTTCGGCAGTGAGGCGAAGAGGATTGGTGGTCCCGGTGAGGCGAAGAGTTTCGGTGGCGAGGCCTGGTGAGGCAAAGACATTTGGTGGTGAGGCGGAGAGGTTCGGCGGTCCCATTGAGCTGGCGAGGCCCGGTGAGGCGGCGAGGCCCGGTGAGGCAGAGAGGATCGTCAGTCCCGGTGGGGCGGCAAAGTCCGGTGGCGTAGCAAAGAGGTTCGGCAGTGAGACGGAGAGGATTGGTGGTCCCATTGAGCCGGTGAGGCCCGGTGAGGTGGAGAGTTTCGGCAGTTCTGGTGAGGCCCAGTGAGGCAAAAAGGTTCGGCAATTAAGCAGAGAGGTTCGGTGGTCCCGGTGAGGGGGCAAGGCACGGTGAGGGGGCGAGGCCCAGTGAGGGGGCAAGGCACGGTGAGGGGGCGAGGCCCAGTGAGGCGGCGAGGACCGGTGAGGTGGAGAGCTTTGGCAGTCCTGGTGAGGTGGAGAGGTTTGGCTGTCCCGGTGAGGCCCAGTGAGGCGGGGAGTTTTGGCGGTCCCAGTGCGGCCCGGTGAGCCGGAGAGGTTCGGCGGTCCCAGTGCGGCGGCGAGGCCCGGTGAGGCAGAGAGGATCATCGGTCCCATTGAGGCGGAGAGGCCCATTGAGGCGAAAAGGTTCGGCAATGAGGCGGAGAGGTCCGGCGGTCCCAGTGAGGGGCCGAGGCCTGGTAGGCGGCGAGGCCCGGTAAGGCAGAGAGGATCGGTGGTCCTGGTGAGGTAGCGAGGCCCAATGAGGTGGAGAGGTTCGGCGGTCCCGGTAAGGCAGCGAAGCCCAGTGAAGCGGAGAGATTCGGTGGTTCCGGTGAGGTTGCGAGTCCTGGTGATGTGCTGAGGCCCGGTGAGGAAGAGAGGTACGGCAGTCCAGGTGAGGCGGTGAGACAAAGAAGTTTGGCAGTGAGGTTCGGTGGTCCCATTGATCTGGCAAGGTCTGGTGAGGCGGCGATGCCCGGTAAGGCACAGAGGATCGGCGGTCCTGGTGCGGCGGTGAGGCCCGGTGAGGCAGAGAGGATCATCGGTCCCATTGAGGCGGAGAGGTTCAGCAGTCCCGGTGAGGCGGCAAGGTCCAGCAGTCCCGGTGAGGCTGCAAAGTCTGGTGGCGTGGCAAAGAAGTTCGGCAGTGAGGCAGAGAGTTTCGGTGGTCCTGGTGAGGTGGCGAGGCCTGGTGAGGCAAAGAAGTTTTGCGGTGTGGTGGAGAGGTTCGGTGGTCCCATTGAGCTGGCGAGGCCCGGTGAGGCGGCGAGGACCGGTAAGGCAGAGAAGTTCGGCGGTCCCGGTTAGGCGGTAAAGTCCGGTGGCACGGCAAAGAGGTTTGGCAAGGAGACGGAGAGGATTGGTGGTCCCATTGAGCCGGCGAGGCCCGGTGAGGCGGAGAGTTTTGGCAGTCCCGGTGAGGCGGCGAGGTACAGTGTGGCGGAGAGGTTCAGCGGTCACGGTGAGGTGACGATGTCCAGTTAGGCAGAGAGGTTCGGTGGTCCGGGTGAAGAGGCGAGGCCTGGTGAGTGGGCGAGGCGGCGAGGCGTAGAGATTTGGAGAGATTCGATGAGGCGGAGAGATTCGATGAGGCGGAGAGATTCGGCTGTCCTGATGATGCGGCAAAGTCCGGTGGCATGGCAAAGAGATTCGGCAGTGAGGCGGAGTGGATCAGTGATCCCATTGAGCCGGCGAGGCCCGGTAAGGCAGAGACGTTCAGCAGGCCCGGTGAGAAGTCGAGGCCCGGTGAGGTGGGGAGGCCCGGCGGTCCCGGTGAGGCAGCGAGGCCCGGTGAAGCGGAGAGATTCGCCAGTCCCGGTGAGGTTGCGAGTCCTGGTGAGGTGCTGAGGCCCGGTGAGGCAGAGAGGTACGGCGGTCCTGGTGAGGCGGTGAGGCAAAGAAGTTTGGCAGTGAGGTTCGGTGGTCCCATTGAACTGGCAAGGCCTGGTGAGGCGGCGACGCCCGGTAAGGCAGAGAGGATCGGCGGTCCTGGTGCAGCGGAGAGGCCCGGTGAGGCGGTGAGGATCATCGGTCCCATTGAGGCAGAGAGTTTCAGCAGTGCCGATGAGGCGGCGAGGTCCGGCAGTCCCGGTGAGGCGGCTGTCCGGTGGCGCGGCGAAGAAGTTCGGCAGTGAGGCGGAGAGTTTCGGTGGTCGCATTGAGCTGGCGAGGCCCAGTGAGGTGGCGAGGCCCGGTAAGGCAGAGAGGATCAGCGGTCCCGGTGAGGCGGTAAAGTCCGGTGGCGCGGCAAAGAGGTTCGGCAGTGAGACGGAGAGGATTGGTGGTCCCATTGAGCCGGCGAGGCCTGGTGATGTGGAGAGTTTCGGCAGTCCCGGTGAGGCGGCGAGGTACAGTGTGGCAGAGAGGTTCAGCGGTCATGGTGAGGTGACAATGTCCAGTGAGGCGGAGAGGTTCGGCGGGCCCGGTGAGGGGGCGAGGCCCGGTGAGGCAGCGAGGCCCGGTGAGTCGGTGAGGCCCGGTGAGTTGGTGAGGCCCGGTGAGTTGGCGAGGCCCGGTGAGGCGGAGAGCTTTGGCAGTCCTGGTGAGGCGGATAGGTTCGGCTGTCCCGGTGAGGCCCGGTGAGGCGGAGAGTTTTGGCGGTCCCAGTGCGGCCCGGTGAGCCGGAGAGGTTCGGCGGTCCCAGTGCGGCGGCGAGGCCCGGTGAGGTGGAGAGGATGATTGGTCCCATTGAGGCGGAGGGGCCCAGTGAGGCGAAAAGGTTCAGCAATGAGGCGGAGAGGTTCGGCGGTTCCGGTGAGGCGGCGAGGGCCGGTGAGTCGGCGAGGCGGCGAGGCGTAGAGATTTGGAGAGATTCGATGAGGCGGAGAGATTCGGCTGTCCTGATGATGCGGCAAAGTCCGGTGGCATGGCAAAGAGATTCGGCAGTGAGGCGGAGTGGATCGGTGGTCCCATTGAGCCGGCGAGGCCCGGTGAGGCGGAGACGTTCAGCAGGCGTGGTGAGGCGGCGAGGTAGAGAGGTTCGGCGGTCCTGGTGAGGCAGCGATGCCCGGTTAGGCGGGGAGGTTCGGCGGTCCCGGAGAGGCGGCGAGGCCCGGTGAAGCGGAGAGATTGAGGCCCGGTGAGGCGGAGAGGTTCGGCGGTCCTGGCGAGGCAGTGAGGTTCGGTGGTCCTGATGAGGCAGGATTGTTTGGCCTTTCTTTGTAGTTTTTCTAGTATTGTTTGGGTTTTTTATGTTTTTTTCCCCAGTGTTGTTTGGCTTTAAATTACAATTTCAACCTGGCAACCCTGGTGAGTGAGAGTGAGTGGAGAGTGTGAGAGTGTGTGATAGTGAGTGGGTGAATGTGAGTGTGTGAGTGACGGGTGAGTGATGGGTGAGTGACGGGTGATTGGCGGGTGAGTGACGGGTGACTGACGGGTGAGTGAAGGGTGAGTGAAGGGTGAGTGACGAGTGAGTGGGAGTGAGTGAGTGAGAGTGAGTGAGTGAGAGTGAGTGAGAGTGAGAGTGAGAGTGAGAGTGAGAGTGAGAGTGAGAGTGAGAGTGAGAGTGAGAGTGAGTGAGTGAGAGTGAGAGTGACAGAGAGTGAGAGTGAGAGAGAGTGAGTGAGAGTGAGTAAGAGTGAGTAAGAGTGAGTACGAGTGAGTACGAGTGAGTAAGAGTGAGTAAGAGTGAGTAAGAGTGAGTAAGAGTGAGTAAGAGTGAGTGAGTGAATGTGAGTATGAGTGAGTGTGAGTGAGAGTGAGTGAGAGTGAGTGAGAGCGAGTGAGAGCAAGTGAGAGCGAGTGAGAGTGAGTGAGATTGAGTGGGTGAGTGTGAGTAAGTGAGAGCGTGAGTGAGAGTGAGTGGGTGAGTGAGAGAGTTGGTAAGATAGTGGGAGAGAGAGTGGATGAGTGGGTGAGTGTGTGTGTGTGTTAGAATTATGCAGAACATACCAACATTATCCCAGAATAAAAGGACAGAAAAGCTATAAAAGCCACCTTCCAGATAGTTGAGACTGCCCCTCCATGACACAGATCACAGATCACAATGTAGACACAAAATAACCGTTCTATACGAAGCTGACCAGAATGTCAAGACCACATTTACACACCACATTTAGTTATCCCAGTTGGCCGATCCGTTTCCTAGTTGACTGCGGTTCTCCTTTTTCTTCAGGATAAAGTCAACGTTGGCAGAGGGGCCCACAGCGTAGTATATATTGCCGTTGTCTGGAATGACCACCGCTGGGGACAGAAGAGAAAAAAAACAATCAGTACATTTCCAAACGCAGACTGGGCGACCGTTTCACTGAACATTAGGCCTACGAGGCCCACGTGATCGCCCGTCTGACAAACATTTCGATGGTCCTTTGTTGTCACGTGTACCGAGGTACAGTGACATTTGGTTTACTATATAGTCACACCAAAAAAGCAACAAGATACAAAACTACTAATAAATTAAACATAAACAGCCATCCCAGCGGCATGTGAGAATCCCCAGGCCACACAGCATAAGCAGAGATCCACAGCCATCAGTTTAATGTTCGGGACACACACACACATGATCCTTCACCATGATGTGACCAGAGTTGTAAGGACCGCTACCACTCTCTCTCTGCAGTCCCTGTCCACCCGAACAGTCAGAAAGCTGCCCACACTCGCACCAGACTCCGGGATGTTCACATGGCGCCATGACCCCGTAAACACCGAGATCACTGAACACACGGCACTCCCTCCGAGTCCTCACCAGTGCAAGCAGCACCACCATCTTGTTGTTTTCAGCAACCTCACATTCCCCACTGTGATAGAAGGCATATAACTTATACCTTCATCCCTGCTTTGAACATCCCTTCAGAATTAAAGGATGTTCTGTTAGGAAGGAGATGAGGAGACATTTCTTTAGTCAGAGGGTGGTGAATCTGTGGAATTCTTTGCCACTGAAGGCTGTTGAGGCCAAGTCAATGAACAAGGCAGAGATAGACTCTTGATTAGTACAGGTGTCAGGGGTTATGGGGAGAAGGCAGGGGAATGGGGTTAGGAGGGAGAAGTAGATCAACCATGATTGAATGGCGGAGTATGACTTGTTGGGCCGAATGGTCTTATCCTACTATTCCTGACCCACACTGAGCTTTCTGTCCTGGGTCTCCTCCACTGCGTGAGGTCAAACGCAAGATGGAGGAACAGCACCTCATATTTCACTTGGGCAACTTGTACATAGCTTTATGTTTGTCAAGTCAAACTAAAATGAAAGAACAGGTGCAGAGAAATGCTACATTGAAATCACGGGACAGTGATTAAAGTGGGCGGAACCCCAGCCTGCCGAGTTCTGCCCGGTGGTCAAAAGGGCACACAGCACCAGAAGCCAGTGAAGAAGATACAAGAGACTTGCGGGTGGCAAAACTTGGACAGTAAATCAAAAGGACTGTCCGAAAAGACTGCCGCGATAGCCAGAAAAGGCAAGCAGGACTGATTTCTACAGACCCGATTGGCAGCCGGTAAGGACTGAACTCTAAATGGACTGAGCCGAAGACTGCAGCCCCAGAGACTCTGTTTAACCCTTTAATATCTGAGAAACTTGTCTGGCTAACGTGTTGATTGAGAAAGTTTGAAATATTGGTGGTGTTTGTTAACCAAGATGACAGGGTGATGATAGTGTTTGTTATTATGTAAAGTGCATCCTGCTACATTGTGGGGTTAAGGGCGAATGTGAGCTAATTTCTAATGCTTATATGCTATGTGTGGTATTAGTAATTGCATTTTTAAATATATGATAAAATGTGTTAAAAAACAGTAAAGTTTCATAAAGCTCAGAACTGCTGTAGCTTTGGGAGCAACAGCAGCAGGAGTTTAGCAAGAGATACGACTGATTGCCTCTAGCCCAAGTGGGAGGAGAGAAGTGAAAAACAGTTAAAGTAGAGGCCAAGGACAGGCAGACTGATCAGAACTGCTGTAGATTTGGGAGCAACAGCAGCAGGTGTTTAGCAACAGATACGACTGATTGCCTCTAGCCCAAGTGGGAGGAGAGAAGTGAAAAACAGTTAAAGTAGAGGCCAAGGACAGGCAGACTTTGCTCTGAACTGCTGTAGTTTTGGGTGCAACAGCAGCAGGAGTTTAGCAAGAGATACGACTGATTGCCTCTAGCCCAAGTGGGAGGAGAGAAGTGAAAAACAGTTAAAGTAGAGGCCAAGGACAGGCAGACTTTGCTCAGAACTGCTGTAGATTTGGGAGTAACAGCAGCAGGAGATTAGCAAGAGACACGACTGATTGGCTCTAGCCCAAGTGGGAGGAGAGAAGTGAGTCAGTGCCGGGAAAACAGTTGAAAACTGAAGAATTTGGTTTGTAAATTGGTAAATCAGGCAATTTATCAGTCAATTTAAGCAAGACGGCTCTTAGCGAGCGGCAGTGAGTGAGCGGCCTTGCGAGGGAAGTGCCCTGTGAGAAAAGTGTGAGTCTTTGGCGAGGAGGCTGAGGAGAGGAGACCACGCAATACGCTTGAGAGGTAGAGACGAAAGAAGGAGATGTCAGGCAAGCTGATTCAGTGCGATGCTTGCAGTATGTGGGAGGTCAAGGACACCGCTGGTGCCTCTGGCTGCTACAAATGCGAGAAGTGCATCCAGGTAGAGCTCCTGAAGGGCCGTGTTGGGGAACTGGAGAAGCAAGTGGATGACCTCCGGTTCGTCCGAGAAACGGAGTCGTTCCTCGACAAGTCCTGCAGTACGATTGTTACACCTAAGGTACTGGAAGAGAGAAGGTGGGAGACAGTGAGAACGGGAGGGAAGCATGGAATGCCAACTTCCCCGGGTGTTGTACCTCTTGTGAACAGGTTCACCCACTTAGAAGCTGTCAGGACAGAAGAGGTGTTTACACTGGGCGGCGGACTGGCTTGTGATGCGAATAGGGCTGTTGAGCCAAAACCAAAAAGGCCTAAGGCAGGCAACGCCATTGTAGTGGGAGACTCCATTGTGAGAGGTACGGACAGGGGTTTCTGCGGCAACAGATAGGATGAGAGGATGGTGTGCTGCCTTCCTGGTGCCAGGATCCAGGATGTCACGGGCAGAGTGCAGAAAATCCTCAAGGGCGAAGGTGAACATCCGGAAGTGGTAGTGCATGTCGGCACAAACGATGTCGGAAAGAAGGGGATGAATATTCTGCAGCGTGACTTTAGAGAGCTCCGAAAATGCTGAAAAGCAGAACCTCCAGGGTGGTTATGCCGGTTTGCTTCCAGTTCCTCGTGCTGGCCAGAGCAGGAACAGGGAGATACGGGACCTGAACGTGTGGCTGAGGAACTGGTGCACGGGGCAGGGATTTAGATTCTTAGATCACTGGGATCTGTTTTGGGGTAAGGGGGAACTGTACAAAAGGGACGGATTGCATCTTAACAGGTGTGGGACCAGCATTCTGGCAGGCAGGTTTGCCACTGCTACACGGGTGGTTTTAAACTGAATAAGGGGGGTGGGGTGTCGAATGGGATAGTGGAGGATGGCGTTAGAGGGAAAGGGTTTCTTAAATGTGTGAGCGTAGAGACAGAGGGGTGTAAAATGAGGGTAGAAGCAATAGGTAGCAAGGTGAAAAGTAAAAGTGGCAGGCAGACAAAACCAGGGCAAAAATCAAAAAGGGCCACTTTTCAACATAATTGTATAAGGGGTAAGAGTGTTGTAAAAACAAGCCTGAAGGCTTTGTGTCTCAATGCAAGGAGCATTCGTAATAAGGTGGATGAGTTGAATGTGCAGATAGCTATTAATGACTATGATATAGTTGGGATCACGGAGACATGGCTCCAGGGTGACCAAGGCTGGGAGCTAAACATCCAGCGATATTCAATATTCAGGAGGGATAGACAGAAAGGAAAAGGAGGTGGGGTAGCGTTGCTGGTTAGAGAGGAGATTAACGCAATAGAAAGGAAGGACATTAGCTTGGAGTATGTGGAATCGATATGGGTAGAGCTGCGAAACACTAAGGGGCAGAAAAGGCTAGTGGGAGTTGTGTGCAGGCCACCTAACAGTAGTAGTGAAGTTGGAGATGGTATCAAACAGGAAATTAGAAATGCGTGCGACAAAGGCATAATGGGTGACTTCAATCTACATATAGATTGGGTGAATCAAATTGGCAAGGGTGCTGAGGATGAGGATTTCTTGGAATGTATGCGGGATAGTTATCTAAATCAACATGTAGAGGAACCAACGAGAGAGCAGGCTATTTTAGACTGGGTATTGAGTAATGAGGAAGGGTTAGTTAGCAGTCTTGTTGTACGTGCCCCCTTGGGCAAGAGTGACCATAATATGGTTGAGTTCTTCATTAGGATGGAGAGTGACATTGTTAATTCAGAAACAATGGTTCTGAACTTAAAGAAAGGTAACTTTGAGGGTATGAGACGTGAATTGGCCAAGATTGACTGGCAATTAATTCTAAAAGGGTTGACGGTGGATATGCAATGGAAGACATTTAAAGACTGCATTGATTAACTACAAAAATTGTTCATCCCAGTTTGGCAAAAGAATAAATCAGGGAAGTTAGTACATCCGTGGATAACAAGGGAATCAGGGATAGTATCAAAGCGAAGGATGATGCGTACAAATTAGCCAGAAAAAGCAGCATACCGGAGGACTGAGAGAAATTCAGAGACCAGCAGAGGAGGACAAAGGGCTTAATTAGGAAAGGGAAAATAGATTATGAAAGAAAACTGGTAGGGAACATAAAAACTGACTGCAAAAGTTTTTATAGATATGTGAAAAGAAAGAGATTAGTTAAAACAAATGTAGGTCCCTTGCAATCAGAAACAGGTGAGTTGATCATGGGGAACAAGGATATGGTGGACCAATTGAATAACTACTTTGGTTCCGTCTTCACTAAGGAAGACCTAAATAATCTGCCGCAAATAGCAGGGGACCGCGGGTCAAAGGAGTTGGAGGAATAGAGTGAAATCCAGGTTAGCCGGGAAGTGGTGTTGGGTAAATTGAATGGATTAAAGGCCGATAAATCCCCAGGGCCAGATAGGCTGCATCCCAGAGTACTTAAGGAAGTAGCTCCAGAAATAGTGGATGCATTAGTAATAATCTTTCAAAACTCTTTAGATTGTGGAGTAGTTCCTGAGGATTTGCGGGTAGCAAACGTAACCCCACTTCTTAAGAAGGGAGGGAGAGCGAAAATGGGGAATTACAGACCAGTTAGTCTAACATCGGTAGTGGGGAAACTGCTAGAGTCAGTTATTAAAGATTGGATAGCAGCACATTTGGAAAGTGGTGAAATCATTGGTCAAAGTCAGCATGGATTTACAAAAGGTAAATCATGTCTGACGAATCTTATACAATTTTTCGAGGATGTAACTAGTAGCGTGGATAGGGGAGAACCAGTGGATGTGGTGTATCTGGACTTCCAGAAGGCTGTGGTGTATCTGGACTTCCAGAAGTACACCACATCCACTGGTTCTCCCCTATCCACGCTACTAGTTATATCCTCGAAAAATTCTATAAGATTCGTCAGACATGATTTACCTTTTGTAAATCCATGCTGACTTTGTCCAATGATTTCACCACTTTCCAAATGTGCTGCTATCCCATCTTTAATAACTGACTCTAGCAGTTTCCCCACTACCGATGTTAGACTAACTGGTCTGTAATTCCCCGTTTTCTCTCTCCCTCCCTTCTTAAAAAGTGGGGTTACGTTTGCTACCCGCCAATCCTCAGGAACTACTCCAGAATCTAAAGAGTTTTGAAAGATTATTACTAATGCATCCACTATTTCTGGAGCTACTTCCTTAAGTACTCTGGGATGCAGCCTATCTGGCCCTGGGGATTTATCGGCCTTTAATCCATTTAATTTACCCAACACCACTTCCCGGCTAACCTGGATTTCACTCAATTCCTCCAACTCCTTTGACCCGCGGTCCCCTGCTATTTCCGGCAGATTATTTATGTCTTCCGTAGTGAAGACGGAACCAAAGTAGTTGTTCAATTGGTCCACCATATCCTTGTTCCCCATGATCAACTCACCCGTTTCTGACTGCAAGGGACCTACATTTGTTTTAACTAATCTCTTTCTTTTCACATATCTATAAAAACTTTTGCAGTCAGTTTTTATGTTCCCTGCCAGTTTTCTTTCATAGTCTATTTTTCCTTTCCTAATTAAGCCCTTTGTCCTCCTCTGCTGGTCTCTGAATTTCTCCCAGTCCTCCGGTATGCTGCTTTTTCTGGCTAATTTGTACGCATCATCCTTCGCTGTGATACTATCCCTGATTTCCCTTGTTATCCACGGTTGCACTACCTTCCCTGATTTATTCTTTTGCCAAACTGGGATGAACAATTTTTGTAGTTCATCCATGCAGTCTTTAAATGTCTTCCATTGCATATCCACCGTCAACCCTTTTAGAATTAATTGCCAGTCAATCTTGGCCAATTCACGTCTCATACCCTCAAACTTACCTTTCTTTAAGTTCAGAACCATTGTTTCTGAATTAACAATGTCACTCTCCATCCTAATGAAGAACTCAACCATATTATGGTCACTCTTGCCCAAGGGGGCACGTACAACAAGACTACTAACTAACCTTTCCTCATTACTCAATACCCAGTCTAAAATAGCCTGCTCTCTCGTTGGTTCCTCTACATGTTGATTTAGATAACTATCCCGCATACATTCCAAGAAATCCTCTTCCTCAGCACCCCTGCCAATTTGATTCACCCAATCTATATGTAGATTGAAGTCACCCAATATAACGGTTTTGCCTTTGTCGCACGCATTTCTAATTTCCTGTTTGATACCATCTCCAACTTCACTACTACTGTTAGGTGGCCTGTACACAACACCCACCAGCGTTTTCTGCCCCTTAGTGTGTAAGTTATTTGGGCAAATCCTCCAAAATTATGGAAGAAATTGGACAAGGACATGGATATTTTAAAAGACAAATTTGCTGGCTGCAACGGAAACCCCCCCCCCCCCAAATCCACATCAAGAATCAAACCCGTCTGGCCTGTGGACTTGGACATCACACAACGGTGTGAACAGGAAAGGCTGAGACGGAGATAACGAGATTCTCTTGGATACACAAAGGGAGGAACCAAGCCTCAGCAGACGGTGGTAAACAGGCCAACACAAGCACAATCACCATCGGGGATGATAACGATCAGGCTGAGGGATCATGACATCAGCAAACCCCTTATCATCGGAAGCCTATTGTTCATGCCAGATCGAAACTGGGAAACATCAAAAGAACCCCTTTTATCCAGAGGACCACCTGGGGGTTTCAAAGGAAGCTCAGGTATAAAAGTCGAAGTCAAGCCAGAACTCTCTCTCTCTTCCTGCTCTTCCTGCTCTGCTGGACAGCTCGTGGGCCTGCATCGACTTAGCTGTGAGTATCCTGGTGACCTGGTGAAAATTCCCGAAATAGGATAGAGGTCGAGGGGGAGTAAACTTGTGTTAAAGTAAGTTTCACGACGTGCCCGTTAGTTTTCCATCCATAGTCTTAGTTTAATGCATAAGTTTAGCCACTGATTATGTAGTGTTGGTGAGATTCGATTTCTCATTGTTTAATAAAGCCTGTAAATTTAGACTTGCTTTGAGTCCATCTTGGTTTCTGTTTTCTCTCATCGGCACACTCTGGTCAATTTAACCTTTTTATCATATCCCACCATAATTCCGAGGTCTAGAACCTAGGGGAATCCTTTTGTGGAGTAAAGGGAAACGCAAAACCCCTACAGAATGGCGACCATGGCAGGACCTCGGTGGTTTGGGATATGTGATTTGTCAGAGGGGGTGAGAGAACGTAGCAAGATGGAGGAGAGAATCTCCTCTTATCTGTTTAAAAAGATCAATCTCACCAAACAATGGGTGATAGCACTGTTGAGAGCAGAGCAGCCCGCAGAAGCTGCAGCTCAATGGACGGAAAGCAAAGCGTATAGTAAAGGGCAGGAAAAGGCAGTTTGGCTAGCGTGCCTATCACAGCAGGTAGCAAATATGCAGAGACAGATAGATAGACTGGAAGAGCAACTGAGAGAAGCTAGGGCCAGCGCTGAAGAAAGTGCTAGAGAAGGGGAAGGGCTATCTGAGGAATGCAGTAAAGCCAGGCAGTGTATCTTGCAGGCGAGGGAGTCCCACAGAAATGCCCAGGAATTCCTCCAATGCCAGGTGGTAGAGGCAAAGGAGAGGGAATGGAACGCCCAGGAACTCCTGGCTCAGAGTACACAGAAGTGCAGGGAGCTGGAGGGAAAGTTCCAAGATATCCAAGCAGCATACAGGGTGGCCCGTAGCGAGCTAGGGGATAGTGATCACGGGCCTTGCCAGGCAAGGATAGCGCAGCTGGAGGAGACTCTGTCCAAGACTAGGGGACGGGTTCACCTGGTAGGACCAGGGGGGTCCCCCGGGGGCAGAGGGCTTCCCTCAGCAGATGATTCCCCAGGGGTAAAGGGGAATAGACCGCCTCCTGAGGCGCCGGGGATAGGTCCGGGTCGGCAGGTGGGGTTCGGGTTGTCCGGGGAGGGACAGGCCCAAGGAGGGGCGGGAGAGCAC
The DNA here is from genome assembly GCF_010909765.2 of Amblyraja radiata. Classification (NCBI taxonomy): domain Eukaryota; kingdom Metazoa; phylum Chordata; class Chondrichthyes; order Rajiformes; family Rajidae; genus Amblyraja; species Amblyraja radiata. Next base: position 41,200 of record NW_022630743.1, on the reverse strand, counting down.
CCTCAGTTAGTGGCTTCCGCGCCATGTGTAGCACACCACGAGGTGGTGGGGTTACCGATCATGGTGGGAGAGCCAGGGGTAAAGGGGCAACAGCCCCGAGTAGGGCAGATGTGCCCGGCACGGCAAAGGAAATATGGTCCCCCGGTAGGGCAGGCAGATAGGGGGCCCATAGAGAGTGATATCATCATTCCCCATGGGGCACATGTGCTGAGGGGGATGGTGGCTCAGGTTCCCAAGTTAACCAGGGCAGGAGACCCGTCATTGCATTTTATGGAGGTGCAGCAGGCAGCCGACATAAACGATTGCGATGAGGTAGAACGGGTAAAGCTGCTACTGATGACCCTAGATTCATACCTATGCAAGGCGGTGACCTCCAGGGAAGGAGGAAGACCTGAAACATGGGTAGCGGCACAGACAGCGGTTCTGGAGGCCATGGGGTTGAATCAGGGTAGTCCTTTCACCAGGGTGGGGGAGACGGAGCAGCAGGTAGCTGAGTCCCCGGACATGTTCGCAGACAGGCTGTGGGCAGTGTATGAGGGAGCGTGTGGGATGCCTTTAGATAGGCAGAATTTAGATGGGAGAACAGCTCACTGGCTGAAGACTCTGGTGGCGAATTGCCTCCCGCGAGTTAGGGCAAGGGCCGAGCACTGGTTCGACCCAGCTGACCCAAACCTTAACGAGGCGGAGGTGATCAGGAAGCTCACCCTTGCATACCGCAATGGGGAGAGAAGTGAGGAGAAGCCCTTTAAGGGCAAGGTGCACGAAATAGTACCGGCACCCCCCAAAAGGAGGCAGTGGAAACAGGAAGGCAGCCAGACCTCTTCCGAGATGAGGCCGGTGTGCTATGGGTGTGGGAAGCCCGGGCACTACAAGAGGGAGTGCAGAAACCCAAGTAGAGCAGTGGGGGATAGGACCCCGGTAACGGCCAACCCAGCCCCGGAGGTAACTATAGATGTAAGAGATCTAATTACCTATTTGCAGTCAAAGGCGGGAGGATCCGGACAGGTAGCCATGGCAACAGGCCAGGGCACGCCCATATCCGCACCCCCGGCACCTTTATGACTGCCAGCGAAACAGCCCAAATTCCTATGCCCATTAGAGTATGGCCCATGTGGGAGACCCTGGGTCAAGATGGAGGTCCAGGATGTGGTCGGGAGTTACCTGCTGGACACAGGTGCTTCCAGTACTATTGTCCACATGGACAATCCCCGTACATCCCCTCTATCTAGTGGGGTACCCTATAGTCTTGTCGGTTTTACGGGAAATGAGAAGACGGGGTTTTTCTCTGTTCCCTTGTTAATTCAATTAGGAGCACTCCAGGCGCAGTGGAAATGCATCCTGATGAGTTGGGAGCAGGAGGGAAAGGGGATACTAGGCGCCGACTTTATAGTGGCCCACCAGGTCCTGGTGGACCTGAGGAACCACTGTTTGTGGGGCATAGCAGGAGAAGGGGCTGAGAGAGAGAAGGAGTTAATGGTCATCGAGAGGGCATCAGAGAGAGGGGCTCTGTGTGTCGTGAAGCCCAGAGAGGGGTACGATCTAGAGGTCCCAGTGAGGCAGACCCCGACAGAGTATCGAGGCCATGTTAAGCGAAATTTGGCCGCATTCGCTACTCACAAGCACGACTGTGGAAGGGTCACAGGAACAGAGGTCAGGATAGACGGGGATCCCATGTCCCGACCGCAGAAACAGTATAGTTTTCCCCGAGAAGCGGAGGCTGACTTAGAAGTCGCCTTGAGTTCACTGGTTAAGCAAGGCGTTTTGAGGCCCATAGCCACCCACGTGAACTCACCGCTCTGGCCTGTACGGAAGCCAGGCAATTCCTGGAGGGCCACGGTAGATTATAGGGTCCTGAATAAGAATATTCCGGCTTGCGCACCAACTGTGGCAGCTGTAGCAGACCTATTAGCAGAAATTCCAGCGTCTGCATCTGTATTTACGGTGCTAGACATCTCGAACGGTTTCTGGTCTATCCCAGTCAGGAAGGAAGACCAGTACAAATTTGCTTTCACATTCAAGGGGCAGCAGTACACGTGGAACTGTCTTCCCCAAGGGTTCCACAATATCCCCAGCATTTTCCACCAATGTATGGCGGAATGTTTAAAGGAATTTAGTGAGCCCCACAAGATCGTCCAGTATGTGGACGATATTTTGCTATTCACAGACACCAGTGAGGAACATGGGCCCCTAGTAAATGAACTGCTGAAGCTGCTCTGTAAGAGCGGTTTAAAAATAAATCCCAAGAAGGCACAGATAGGGTTACAAGAGGTAAAGTTCTTGGGACTAACCCTTAGGGCCGGAGAAAGGGGTATCGATACAGCAAGAAGGCAGGCAGTGCAGGAACTCCCAGTCCCAATGGACGTGTGGGGGGTAAGATCATTTCTGGGAGTCACGGGCTACTGCCGAGACTTTATAGAGGACTATGCCGCGACCGCAACACCTCTGCACCGGCTGCTACGCAAAGGGGTAGAGTGGGAGTGGGATGAGCAGTGCGAGTCGGCATTCGTCCATTTGAAGCGGGACCTGCAAAAGGCCCCAGCTCTGGGAGCCATTGACTACAGGGAGGAATTTTTCCTGGAGGTAGCCGCAAGCAGCGATGGCCTGAGCGCAGTGCTCCTCCAGGAACGGCATGGCAAGTTAAGGCCAGTGGTGTATTCCTCCAGAGTCCTCACAGAGGTAGAAAGGTCCTATTCAAACTGTGAGCGGCACCTGCTAGCCACATACTGGGCAGTGAAGAAGGTACAGGTCTTCATAAGAATGTCCCCCATAACCCTCCTGACCCACCATACCCCAACCCAGATGCTGCTGGACGGTCGGATTAAGGATGGGACCGTTAGCAGTGCGAGGATCACTCGCTGGACCCTTCTCCTTTCCCAAATGGCCTTACGGGTTGAGAGGCTATGTGAGCCCAAGCTCGCAGCCAATTTGGTGTACCAAGGGGAGCCACACCATTGCTCGGTGGAAGGGGTATGGGAGGTGGACTTTGGGCTTAGAGCAGGGTTACATCCCACGGGTAGGGAAATATACGTGGACGGGTCCAGTTTCGTGTCCGAGGGCATACGGCTCATGGGCTGTGGGATCTGGGACCCCGAGGCAGAGATAGCCCTAGCTCTTAAACTCCCACATACGTTAAGCGCCCAGCAGGCAGAGCTGGCGGCGGTAATGTACGTGGTGACCCATCCCGAGCGTTTCCCCACTCCATACACCATATGTTCAGACAGCATGTTCACATGCAATTCCTGCACGGAATATTTGGCCATCTGGTCCCGCCGAGGGTACACCTCATCAGACGGGAAGCCCCTGACCACTAAACCACTATTAGAGAGGATTGTAGCAGCCGTAGGGAAGGGCGGGGATAGATATATCCATAAGGTGAAGGCCCATTCCAAAACGGAGCCACGGGGAAAGGGAAATCAGAGGGCGGATGGCTTGGCCAGGGAAGGAGCCAGGAGTGGGAAAGCATGGGACCCCTATGAGGAAGGACAGGTAGCTGCAGCCAGGGAGCAGCCTCGAGAAAAGGAGAGTGCGGGAGTGGTTTTGGCTCCGGACCTGACCATGGTCCAGGCACAAGACCCCATTTTAAAGGCTGCCTCAGCAGCCATTTGCAGGCAGGAGATGATAGAGGGACCGTATGGGGGTAAAGACATGTCAGTGAAGGAAGGCATGTTATTCAAGGGAGATAAGTGGGTAGTGCCTTCCCTGTACAGAAGGGAATTTTTAAAACTAGCCCATGAGGGTCCAGGGGCAGGTCACCCTGGGCCAGAGACCACATGGCAGCGAGTAGAGATGGCAGGATGGTGGCCAGGGCTCAGGGAAGACGTTCGCGACTTTTGTGCAAGCTGTCTGGTTTGCGCAGCAAACAACCCAGACCCCCAGAAAAGGAAGGTTTCCATGGGACACATCGGGAGGGTGGAGGGGCCATGGCAGTCGATTCAAATCGACTACATCGGACCCCTTCCAACCGCTCAAGGGGGTTACAAGTACTGCTTAGTCCTTGTGGATGTGTTCTCAAAATGGGTAGAGGCCTTCCCTTGCAGAGCAGCCACCGCTATGGGTACGGCAAAAATCCTGGTTAGGGAGGTGTTCACCAGGTGGGGACTCCCACAGTTCGTGGAGTCAGATCAGGGGAGCCATTTCACGGGACAGGTCATGCAGTCCACCCTTAGAATACTGGGCATCAAGGCCAAGTGGCATGTGGCCTACCACCCCCAGTCCTCAGGTCCGGTAGACCGGTTGAACCGGACAATAAAGGAAAGGATAAGGAAGGAAACAGGGGACTCACCCAACCGGTGGGTGGAGGTTTTACCCCTGGTCCTTATGGGGATTCGGGCCAGCCAGTCCAGGAGTACGGGGTACTCTCCCCATGAGCTTATGACGGGCCGGGTCATGAGAACGCCTATGCACGTTATGGTCCCAGCCCTAACAGAGGGACAGCTCAGGGAAGTGAACCGGGACAAGTTTGCCAAGAAGCTATTTGAACAACTTAGGCAGGTTCACTGGCAGGCAGCCAGAAACATGGGGGCCCAGCACCAAAGAAACAAGCTACTGCTGGAGCCTCGCAGGCATTGCGAGTGGGCAGTGGGAGACCAGGTAATGGTCAGGAGATATGCTAGGGTAGGGGTGTTTGAACCCTTGTATGCTGGCCCATACAACATAGTGGACAAAGCCAGTCCCATGGTGTATGCCATTCAGCTTCCCCGTAGAGTCAAATGGTTCCACATCAACCAGTGTAAATTGTTTGACCCCACAAGGGCAGGGAAAAGTAAGAAAGGGGTACATGTCAGAGAACAGGATCAGGAACAGACCCGGGTTGATGTGGAAACCATAGGGAAGCCAGGCGAGTCCACAGGTAGTCAGTCTGAAGTAGCTGGCTGTGTTCCAGGGCAAGGACTGGAAGCAGCGGAGAAGGAGGCTGACTCCAGCCCTCCGCAGGCAGGTACCGTAGATTGCCTAAGAGAGGCAGAACTAGCAGAAGCAGAGGAGATGGAGGTATTACCTCTGGTGTGGGAACCCCCGGTCAGACGTAGGAGTGACAGGGTCCCTAAACCCCCAGTAAGGTGGTCCCCATCCCTAATTAAACCTAGGGCTAGGGCCGGCCACAGGAGGGCCGGGAAGGAGAGTGGCCGAAACAGGGCACTACGGAGTGCAGCTGGAGAGAGCCCAGTCTCCACAGGGAACGTAGGGGTAACTCAAAACCCCGTAGTGCAAAGGGAGGTGAGGGGCAGTCAGGCCCCTCGACAGGAGGAGTTCTGGCCTGCACGGGAGGGCCCACCAGAGGGGTGGCCCCAGCGTGACGGGGACCAGTTATGAGTTGGCCACCCGGAGACGGGTGGCGTTGTATATAGCATTGGTTTGTGTGTAAGTAGATGTAGTTAGCGTAATTAGATATAAGGTTTTGTATAGCTACAGGGGAGTACAGGGACAGACAGTACGGGATCGAAGGGATGTGCTGTGGAAAAGTAGACCACAACAGACAAAATCAAAATCCCAAATGCCATTTTAGGCGGATAGCTCTGTGGAGGCAAGGAGGTGTTTTGCTTTGTTTTCCAGATAAGTAGCCCCGCCGTATGGATGATGGCAATGATGTGCCTCCGGATGAGCGTGGCGCGTCGCGGGGTCACGGAGGAGTCCATCGGATTTGACTGAAGTGCGGTTACCCGCATGGTGCCCCCGCGAGACGGAATTAAAAGTCATGTTCCAGAAATTCCACAACCTGGATTTTGGGGACATAGACATAGAAGAGATGTACCGCGGGGGAGGGGATTTCACTTTGGGGTCCGGTAGGCAAAGACGAGGGGTGGTTAATGACGGGTTTACAGCATTTAACACGGGGACGTCTATTATTAATAGCATGGACAACGTAGAACTGGCCTTGCAGATCAATCAGTTGAAGGGCCAGTTAAGAAAGGTTCTGGGGGAGGAAAATGCGGTGGTAGGATCGGGACTGCACGAAGAGGTGGCAATGACTCTACATCTAAAAGAAATCATAGCACAATTGGAGACACATGCAAAAACAATAAACGCTTTGATTAAAGAGGACCGGAATGCGTCCGATCAGGCTGCACAGAATGAGGTGTGTGGGCTGTATGGTGCGTGGTTGTTGGGGGAGGGGAGGAGCAACCTGGAAGACCTGAGGCAAGGTCGGGTCCCCTCCTGGATAAGCAACCAGCACTTAGCAGCGCTACACCCTTATAACAGCACTTTGAGTCCTTGTCAGCTTCGTGTGGCCTCCGAGGCCTACCCGGTACCGGTGGATTGCGGAAAATCCAATCACACCATAATGGGAATGGTCGTAAGAATCCCGGTGATGGGAACCTCGGCACGACCAGCTCCTCTGTACCGAGTGGAGAACGTGGGAGTTGTTCGTGGGGGGGTGCATATTCGCTACGGGAAGGTCCCGCCCTATGTCATAGTGAGGGAGCAAGCTGTGACAGGCATTGACCTTTTGGGTTGTCGGAGCCGGTGAGCACAGGTAATCCTGTGTCCCCAGCACATGGGCGCTGAGGCTAGGCCTCAGTGTGGGTTCAGGACTGTTGGGGCACAGCCTATAAACTGCACCATGGAGGCGATGGCGGCAGACCATGTCCCTCCACAGGTGGCGCATATAGGCAGTGGGACGTACTGTGTCACCACAAGTGCCCAGCGGTATCAGCACGGATCACAGCTGTGGTGCCCGATACCGCACAGCAGCTTCTGCTTTAAACCCAGGGCAGAAGTCCATGTGGCACAGCAGCGAATATTACCCATCCCGGAACCTTCTTCGGTTCACCTCTCGGTACGAGAAAATGTAACTGACTTATTTGACTATGTTGCCCATTTTGGGTATGATATTCCCCCAGTGAATGAAAAATTAAAAGAGTTGCTGGTGGCGGTCGAGTTGTCGCACAAACACTTCTTCTCCCTGGAACAAAAGACTCTGGATATCGCCAGGGATATCGAAGAGATCAAGTCTCCAAGTTGGTGGGACCTGGAGTCCTGGATCATAGTACCAGCATGGGTCCGCATCGTGTCCCATGTTCTGATCATCTGCCAGATGATAATTGTGGTGTATTTGCTATGCATTAATTGCAAATTTAAAAGGCGGAGGAGGATGGCCAAATTACAACGGCTGGTAAATCGAGCCGCCCGACGTCACCGTAACGACACCCCATCACTGTAAAAATGTCTGTACTCTAGTGCAATAGTTTTTGTACATAAGTTGTAAACCCTGCATTTTCAGGGAATGGTCGTGAGGGTACTGTATGGTTTGTGGGATTGATGTAAAGTAAAAGGTGTATAGTGTAAGTTAATGTGCTTCGAGGGCCTAGTTTAGCGATTAAGGGGGCTTTCGGGGTACATAATTTCACCTTCTCACCAGGAGTGTTTACAGCTCTTGAGGTTGGAGGATTGCCCACTAACTTTGTCAATCGACACGGTCCGTGCAAGCCTGGACGTGTCGTAGGGGCATGTAAGTTATTTGGGCAAATCCTCCAAAATTATGGAAGAAATTGGACAAGGACATGGATATTTTAAAAGACAAATTTGCTGGCTGCAACAGAAAAACCCCCCCCAATCCACATCAAGAATCAAACCTGTCTGGCCTGTGGACTTGGACATCACACAACGGTGTGAACAGGAAAGGCTGAGACGGAGATAACGAGATTCTCTTGGATACACAAAGGGAGGAACCAAGCCTCAGCAGACGGTGGTAAACAGGCCAGCACAAGCACAATCACCATCGGGGATGATAACGATCAGGCTGAGGGATCATGACATCAGCAAACCCCTTATCATCGGAAGCCTATTGTTCATGCCAGATCGAAACTGGGAAACATCAAAAGAACCCCTTTTATCCAGAGGACCACCTGGAGGTTTCAAAGGAAGCTCAGGTATAAAAGTCGAAGTCAAGCCAGAACTCTCTCTCTCTTCCTGCTCTTCCTGCTCTGCTGGACAGCTCGTGGGCCTGCATCGACTTAGCTGTGAGTATCCTGGTGACCTGGTGAAAATTCCCGAAATAGGATAGAGGTCGAGGGGGAGTAAACTTGTGTTAAAGTAAGTTTCACGACGTGCCCGTTAGTTTTCCATCCATAGTCTTAGTTTAATGCATAAGTTTAGCCACTGATTATGTAGTGTTGGTGAGATTCGATTTCTCATTTTTTGAGATAATCTTTATTGTCATTGTACAAGACAACGAAATTCTGTTGGAGCAGTCCTCCAGCTGCACAGGAATATAATTATAAAAATACAATTTAAAAAAAAAGAACTATTAAAAAATTTAACTATAACCATAAACATACAGGAGTATTGGCGGGTGTGTGAGAGAGAGGGGGGGGGATCAATGTGGGAGGGGGATAGAGTTCAGTAGTGTCACAGCTCTATGGTAGAAGCTGTTTTTCAGTCTTGTCGTGCGGGCGCTCAGTGTCCTGTATCGTCTTCCTGAGGGCAGAAGGGTGAAGAGACAGTGTCCAGGGTGTGTGCTGTCTCTAAGGATGCCCTTGACCCTCCGGATGCAGCGGGTCCGGTAGATGTCCTCCAGACTGGGGAGCTGGGTGCCAGTGATCCTCTCAGCAGTCTTGATGACGCGTTGGAGAGCTTTCCTGTTCTCTGCGGTACAGCCAGAGTACCATACTGTGATGCAGTATGTAAGAACTGACTCAATGGCTGACCTGTAGAAGCTCACCAGCAGCTGTTGTGGGAGACGTGCCCTCTTCAAGCACCTCAGGAAGTGAAGCCTTTGTTGTCCTTTCTTGGCCGTCGCCGTGGTGTTGACGGTCCAGGTCAGGTCGTGGCTGATGTTGACCCCGAGGTACCTGATGTTCTGCACAGCCTCCACTGTCTCGCCGTTAATGGTGATGGGCTGATGGACGAAGGTCTTCGGTCTCCTCCTGAAGTCCAGGATCATCTCCTTTGTTTTTTTTGCGTTGAGGATCAGGTTGTTCTCACGGCTCCAGCTCACCAGGTTCTCTACCTCTGTCCTGTAGGCGGCCTCGTTGTTACTCGTGATCCTGCCTACCACGATGGTGTCATCTGCAAACTTAAATATGGTGTTGGCCTCGTGGGTGGGTTTGCAGTCGAGAGTGTAGAGGGAGAAGAGGAAGGGGCTCAACACACAGCCCTGTGGTGCACCGATGTTCAAGGTGATGCTGGAGGAGACCTGCCTCCCCATGCGCACAGTCTGTGGTCGGCCGGTGAGAAAGTCCAGGACCCAGCTGCTCAGGTGTGTGTTGAGGCCCAGGTGGTCCAGCTTAGTGACTAGTTTATGGGGGTGGATGGTGTTAAAGGCGGAGCTATAATCTATGAATAGCATCCGCACATAACTGTCCCGCTGGTCAAGGTGTGTCAGGGTGGAGTGGAGGGCCAGTGACACTGCGTCCTCCGTCGACCTGTTTGCCCTATAGGCAAATTGGTGGTGGTCTAAGGAGGGGGGGATGCTGGTCTTCAAGTGTCCCAATACCAGACGTTCGAAGCACTTCATCACCACCGGTGTCAGCGCCACTGGCCGATAGTCATTGAGGGACCTGATGGCTGATTGTTTTGGCACAGGGATGATTGTGGCTGTCTTGAGGCATGTGGGGACGGAGGCCTGCAGCAGGGAGGTGTTAAACAGGTCCGTGAGCACCGCAGTCAGCTCCCCTGCGCAGTGCTTCAGAACCCGTCCTGGTACTCCGTCAGGTCCGGTGGCCTTGTTGGGGTTGATGTGCTGCAGGGTCCGTCTCACGTCGTGGGGGCTCAGAGTCAGCACTGGTGGTGAGGGTCCCTGCTGTGCCCGTGTGTTGTCACTGCTGTCGGCGCAATCAAACCTGGCAAAGAAACAGTTCAGGTCGTCAGGGAGGGATGAGCTTTGTGCGTGTGTGGAGCTGTTGTAGCCGGTGATGGTTCTGATGCCCTGCCACACGCGTCGAGAGTCTGAGCTGTTAAAATGCTCCTCGATACGCTTCGTGTAGCGGTGCTTTGCTTCCCTGATGCCCTTCCTCAGACTGGACCTTGCTGTTCTGTAGGCCTCTGCATCACCTGAGTGGAAAGCTGCATCCCGGACCTTCAGCAGACCAGTTACAGCGCCATTCATCCATGGCTTATGGTTGGGGAGTGTCAGTATTGTCCTCTGTGTGGTGACACTATTCATACAGAAGGTGATGTAATCCAATACTGATGAGGTGTAGGTGTTGAGGTCTGTGTGGTTGTTGTGAGTGGCAGCCTGTTTAAAGATGTCCCAATCAGTGTATTCAAAGCAGTTCTGTAGCCTGTCCATGGCTCCTTCTGGCCAGACCATGATGGTGCGAACTGTTGGCTTTGTCCTTGCAATGAGGGGTCTGTATGCAGGTGTTAAGTACAGACTGATGTGATCGGATCGGCCAAGATGGGGGCAGGGGGACGCTTTGTAGCTCTTGGCGATGTTGCAGTAGACCTGGTCCAAGATATTATTTCCTCTGGTCGGAAAATCAATAAACTGGTGAAATGTTGGCATTACAGTCTTCAGCTTGGCGTGATTGAAGTCTCCTGCTATTAAAAACACGCCGTCTGGGTGGTTGTTTTTCAGCTGGTGGATAGCATCATGCAGACTAGCCAGTGCTAATTTAGCGTTAGCTTGCGGTGGTATGTAAACAGCAGTGAGGAACACCACTGTAAACTCCCTTGGCAGATAAAACGGTCTACATTTCACTGTAATAAACTCTAAGTCCGGGGAGCAAAAAGTCTCAACAATGTCAGTGGTGGTGCACCATGAGTTACACACATATATGCACACACCACCGCCTTTATCCTTACCGGAGTCAGCTGTTCGGTCTGCTCGATAAACAGTCCGACCTGCTAGCTCAATAGCAGCGTCAGGGATGTTCGGATTCAGCCAGGTTTCGGTAAAGAAGAGAGCACAGCTACTTATCCTGTTTGAGTGAAGCCTCAGTCTGAGTTCGTCGATCTTATTGACAATGGACTGGGCGTTCGCTATAAACAGGCTGGGCAAAGCCTGTAAATTTAGACTTGCTTTGAGTCCATCTTGGTTTCTGTTTTCTCTCATCGGCACACTCTGGTCAATTTAACCTTTTTATCATATCCCACCATAATTCCGAGGTCTAGAACCTAGGGGAATCCTTTTGTGGAGTAAAGGGAAACGCAAAACCCCTACAAGTGTTTCGCAGCTCTACCCATACCGATTCCACATCCTGCAAACTAATGTCCTTCCTTTCCATTGCGTTAATCTCCTCTCTAATCAGCAACGCTACCCCACCTCCTTTTCCTTTCTCTCTATCCCTCCTGAATATTGAATATCCCTGGATGTTCAGCTCCCAGCCTTGGTCACCCTGGAGCCATGTCTCCGTGATCCCAACTATATCATAGTCATTAATAGCTATCTGCACATTCAACTCATCCACCTTATTACGAATGCTCCTTGCATTGAGACACAAAGCCTTCAGGCTTGTTTTTACAACACTCTTACCCCTTATACAATTTTGTTGAAAAGTGGCCCTTTTTGATTTTTGCCCTGGATTTTCCGGCCTGCCACTTTTACTTTTCACCTTGCTACCTATTGCTTCTACCCTCATTTTACACCCCTCTGTCTCTACGCTCACACATTTAAGAAACCCTTTCCCTTTAACTCCATCCTCAACTAACGACACCCCACCCCCCTTATTCAGTTTAAAACCACCCGTGTAGCAGTGGCAAACCTGCCTGCCAGAATGCTGGTCCCACACCTGTTAAGATGCAATCCGTCCCTTTTGTACAGTTCCCCCTTACCCCAAAACAGATCCCAGTGATCTAAGAATCTAAATCCCTGCCCCGTGCACCAGTTCCTCAGCCACATGTTCAGGTCCCGTATCTCCCTGTTCCTGCTCTCGCCAGCACGAGGAACTGGAAGCAAACCGGAGATAACAACCCTGGAGGTCCTGCTTTTCAGCATTTTTCCGAGCTCTCTAAAGTCACGCTGCAGAATATTCATCCCCTTCTTTCCGACATCGTTTGTGCCGACATGCACTACCACTTCCGGATGTTCACCTTCGCCCTTGAGGATTTTCTGCACTCTGTCCGTGACATCCTGGATCCTGGCACCAGGAAGGCAGCACACCATCCTCGCATCCCGTCTGTTGCCGCAGAAACCCCTGTCCGTACCTCTCACAATGGAGTCTCCTACTACAATGGCGTTGCCTGCCTTAGGCCTTTTTGGTTTTGGCTCAACAGCCCTATTTGCATCACAAGCCAGTCCGCCGCCCAGTGTAAACACCTCTTCTGTCCCGACAGCTTCTAAGTGGGTGAACCTGTTCACAAGAGGTACAACCCCCGGGGACGTTGGCATTCCATGCTTCCCTCCCATTCTCACTGTCTCCCACCTTCTCTCTTCCAGTACCTTAGGTGTAACAATCGTACTGTAGGACTTGTCGAGGAACGACTCCGTTTCTCGGACGAACCGGAGGTCATCCACTTGCTTCTCCAGTTCCCCAACACGGCCCTTCAGGAGCTCTACCTGGATGCACTTTTCGCATTTGTAGCAGCCAGAGGCACCAGCGGTGTCCTTGACCTCACACATACTGCAAGCATCACACTGAATCAGCTTGCCTGACATCTCCTTCTTTCGTCTCTCCCTCTGCAGTGTTTTGCGTAGTCTCCTCTCCTCAGCCTCCTCTCCGAAGACTCTCGAGCCAAAGACTCACACTTTTCTCACAGGGCACTTCACTCACAAGGCCGCTCACTCACTGCCGCTCCCTAAGAGCAGTCTTACTTAAATTGACTGATAAATTGCCTGATTTACCAATTTACTAGAGAAGGTTCACCAGACTGATTCCTGGGATGTCAGGACTGTCTTATGAAGAAAGACTGGATAGACTTGGTTTATACTCTCTAGAATTTAGGAGATTGAGAGGGGATCTTATAGAAACTTATAAAATTCTTAAGGGGTTGGACAGGCTAGATGCAGGAAGTTTGCTCCCGATGTCGGGGAAGTCCAGGACAAGGGGTCACAGCTTAAGGATAAGGGGGAAATCCTTTAAAACCGAGATGAGAAGAACTTTTTTCACACAGAGAGTGGTGAATCTATGGAATTCTCTGCCACAGAAGGTAGTTGAGGCCAGTTCATTGGCTATATTTAAGAGGGAGTTAGATGTGGCCCTTGTGGCTAAGGGGATCAGAGGGTATGGAGAGAAGGCAGGTACGGGATACTGAGTTGGATGATCAGCCATGATCATATTGAATGGCGGTGCAGGCTCGAAGGGCCGAATGGCCTACTCCTGCACCTAATTTATATGTTTCTATGTTTCTATATGATATTAAGCTAAAAAATTGGTTATTTTTCATTTAATGAAATGTGAAAATTATTTTAAAAAACAAAATGGCTGCTGAGTTGGAATGTTAGATACATGTAATTTTCTGTTATTTATATTTGGTTACAGTAATGTGTATATTTTTTGCCTTTGTGTCTAAAGGTTTTTCACCTGATAAAGACCAAAACTGGTAAAGACTAAAACTGCTAAAAACTGCTAAAGACTAATCTGCTAAAATAAAAGAAGGAGAAAATAAGTGGAAAAGAAGTGTTTGGTCTGAGTGAATCCAGTTCATCATTTCGGGGTAGATAAATCAAATCCCTTTCAAGCGGGGAATCTGCAAAAACATTAGAAGACTTGACAATGTTAGTTACAGTTTAGTTCATTGCCACATGTACCGAGGCACAGCAAAAAGCTTTTTGTTGCGTGCTAACCAGACAGCAGAAAGACAATACGTGATGATCCATTTACAGTGTATAGATACATGATAAGGGAATAATGTTCGTGCAAGGTAAAGCAAGCAAAGTCCGATCAAGGATAGCCCGAGGGTCACCAATGAGGTAGATAGTTCAGGACTGCTCTATGAACATTGAATTGTCTAATTTTAACTAACTTCATCTTACACCCACTCCCCCTCCACCCTTGCTTCCCTTCCTCCTCCCTAGTAATTTTACCACAGTTCTTCACATTGTTTCTCTTGAGATCACACCTTCAACTAGTCAACAATGGACCTACCAGGCACCATCTGAGCTCATTTGTGGCCAACCCTGCTGGCTCCTGATTTTCTCACCTCAAGCTCTTCACCTCTTCCTTCCCCCACCCCACCTACATTCAGTCTGAAGAAGGGTCCCAGCCGGAAATGTTACCCATCCAGTTTCTCCAGAGATGATGCCTGACCCGCTGGGTTACTCCAGAACTTTGTGTCTATCTTTGATATTAAACCAGCATCTGCAGTTCTTTGTTTTTACATTTATTTACATTGCAGTCTTGCTTTGTGAATAGAAAGCGACATATCCAGTGAATAAGTTTGTAAATCATAGGAGCAGAATTAGGCCATTCGGCCCATCGGGTTTACTCTGCCCTTCAATAATCGCTAATCTATCTTTCCATCTCAACCCCATTCTCCTGTCTTCTCCTCATAACCCCTGACACCTGCACTAATCAAGAATCTGGCAAACTCAGTTTTAAAAATATCCATTGACTTGGCCTTTTCAGTCATTTGTGGCAATGAATTCCACAGATTCACCACCCTCTGGCGAAAGAAAATCCTCCTCATCTCCTTTCTAAAGGTATGTACTGTAGAAGTTATAGAATTCTAAATGATTCAGAATGGGGCTTAGTTGCAATACCGTCTCAAATCTTGCAGCACACTACAAAAGGGTTTACATCACTTGGATTTACACTCAATAATATTATAATAGAAACATAGAAACATAGAAAATAGGTGCAGGAGTAGGCCATTCGGCCCTTCAAGCCTGCACCGCCATTCAATATGATCATGGCTGATCATCCAACTCAGTATCCTGTACCTGCCTTCTCTCCATACCCCCTGATCCCTTTAGCCACAAGGGCCACATCTAACTCCCTCTTAAATATAGCCAATGAACTGGCCTCAACTACCTTCTGTGGCAGAGAGTTCCAGAGACTCACCACTCTCTGCGTGAAAAATGTTTTTCTCATCTCAGTCCTAAAGTATTTCCCCTTTATCCTTAAACTGTGACCCCTTGTCCTGGACTTCCCAAACATCGGGAACAATCTTCCTGCATCTAGCCTGTCCAACCCCCTAAGAATTTTGTACGTTTCTATAAGATCCCCCCACAATCTTCTAAATTCTAGTGAGGACAAGCCAAGTCTATCCAGTCTTTCTTCATATGAAAGTCCTGACATCCCAGGAATCAGTCTGGTGAACCTTCTCTGTACTCCCTCTAAGGCAATAATGTCTTTCCTCAGATTTGGAGACCAAAACTGTACACAATACTCCAGGTGTGGTCTCACCAATACCCTGTACAACTGCAGTAGAACCTCCCTGCTCCTATACTCAAATCCTTTTGCTATGAATGCTAACATACCATTCGCTTTTTTCACTGCCTGCTGCACCTGCATGCCCAAAGATCCTATAGCGGAGCAAGATAGGCTACTCCTGCGCAATGCAATGGGCCGACGTGTAGTACGCTACGGAGGGGAACTTGGGCATTTTTCCCCGCCCATTTTAGTAACTAGAACCTACCCGACCTGATCCGACTCGCAGGGTAATCAGACTAGATTGTGCTGGAAAGAACACACATACATGAATGTGATAGAGATGTATGTAATCATATAACACACACAATTATATTTCTTCTGATTTTTATATCCAATGATGAACTTTATTTCAGACTAGACATTAAATAATAAACATTGTAAACCTCCCCTCAACTTTACACACACTAGGCCCTATCCCACCCCTCAACTCTCCCTGCCCCAGCCCTACCCAACCCTCCTGCGCCACCACTACCCCACTTGCACTACTCCCCGCCCAAGTCAAAGACCAAAGCGAAGATACGGGCAAAGATCCTATAGCTCCGCTATAAGATCTTTGGATATGGGAGAGGAAGCAAAGATCCGATCTTTGGCCGGAAGCAAGATGGCGGAACAAGATGGCAGAGGCTGGTTGCTAAAATGGATCCTATAATCACCCATGAATCTGCCCATGACCGTACTATGTGTTTTGCGTAGGAGTAGGCCATCTTGCTCCGCAATAAGATCTTTGTGCATGCCTACTTTCAATTGTTTAATTGGTCTCTGTAAATTGTCACTAATTGTTTAATTGGTCTCTGTAAATTGCCCCTAGTGAGTAGGGAGTGGATGACAAAGTGGGATAACATGGAACTAGTGTGGACAGGTAGATCGATGGTCAGTGTGGACTCGGTGGGCCGAAAGGCCTGTTTCGTGCTGTATCCTTAGCACAGCACAGAGGCTCAGCAGGCAGAGCCACTGCCTCACAATGCCAGAGACCCGGGTTCCATGCTGACCACGGGTGTTGTAAGTGTGGCGTTTGCACGTTCACCCCGTGACCACATGCTTTTCCTCCGGGTGCTACGGTTTCATTCATATCCCATCTACAATTGTAGATTAACGGACCTCTGTAAAAATGGCCCCATGTGTGTATGGTGTGGGTGAGAAAGTGGGATCACATATAACTAGTGAGAAGGATGGTTGGCGTGGACACAATGGGCCAGCGGTTTCTATGCTGTATCTCTAGCGAAAACTATCACAATGTTTAAAAACCTTTTATACAACTAGATGGATAGCATTGGTTTAGAGGGCCATGGGCCAAACGCAGGCAGGTGGGACTAGTGTAGATGGGGCATGTTGGTTGGCATGGGCGTGTTGGGCCAAAGTGCCTACTTCCACACATTGGAAGGCATGGACAGGCGACTATTTTGTGTTGGAGCCCTTCTTCAGACTCAACCCGAACTGGATGTGGGTTCCATATCCAGTATGAAAGGTTCCAACCTGAAATGTCACCTGCCCATTCCCTCCACAGATAATTTAGTTTTGTTTTGTTCAGTATTTTAGTAGTCACAGCATGGAAACAGTCTCTTCGGCCCATCGAGTCCATGTGGACCCGCGATCACCTGTACACTAGCACTATCCTACACACCAGAGACAAATATTTTATGGAAGCCAATTAACCTACAAACCTGCATGTCTTTGGAGGGTGGGAGGAAACCGGAGCACCTGGAGAAATCTCCTGCGGTCATGGGAGAACGTACAAACTCCGTACAGACAGCACCTGGAGTCAGGATGGAACTGGGGTCTCTAATGCTGTAAGGCAGCAACTCTACCGCTGTGCCACCTTGATATGCTGAGCTCCTCCAACACATTGAGTTTAGGAGGAAGACTGTACATCTTCCAGCATCAAGGAACCTATGTTTTATTCCTCACCTCTGTCTTTGGAGACGATCAGGACAAGATGATAATCCTGCCAATCGCCATCCAGATTGTGCTTAGCCATGGCTTTCTGGATGACGACTGGGGATCTCTCTTCGTTGGTCACCTGGAGAGGAAGGGAAAAAGTATTTACTTCAGACTGCTAGGTGTATTGAGTGGGGTGGCACTGAGGATCTACTGAAAGGAATTTAACAAGGGTTACCTGTTACCAGAAAACAAACAAGTGTTAGAAAAATGCTCCGCTTCGATCCGCATCATCTGCTTTGATCTGTCATTTTCACACCTTACCCTTCCATATCTCCAGACTCCGTCTCCCCTGACTCTCAGTTTGAAGAAGGGTCTCAACACGAAACGTCACCCATTCCTTCTCTCCACAGATGCTGCCTGACCCGCTGAGTTACTCCAGTATTTTGTGTGTATCTTAGAAAAATGCTACCCCATTATTTGACCAGTCGTTTGCAATCACTCCTCAGACCTGCGGTCAGTTAAGTTTAGAGATACAGAATGGAAACAGGCCCTTTGGACCATCGAGTTCACACCATCCATTGAATACCCTTTCACACCAGCTCAATGTTATCCCACTTTCTGTTATCAGGCAACTGAACCATTCCACCAACAACCAGAGAGTGGCCTTGAGCTACTCGCTTCCTCATTGGAGATGCTCGGACTATCTTCAATCGGATTTTAGTAACTTTATCTTGCACTAAACGTTATTCACTTTATTCCCTTTATCATGTTTCTTTACCCTGTGGATGGCTCGATTGTAATCATGTATTGTCTTTCTGTTGACTGGTTCGCACACAACAAAAGCTTTTTACTGTGCACATGACAATAAATTAAACTAAGCTTCCTGCAAAGTAGAAGTAATTTACTCTGAAAAATCGGCAATAAAAGGTATTCAATTAGCGAACCAAGACGACATCCCTGGATCCTCTGCAGGGTTCTTGGTTTCAGTTTGTAACTAGATAATATACCAGTAATCTTTCAAAAGAGCCACAAGGCAGAAAATCAAGGAAATGTAGGGAGTCACGGTGGTGCAGCAGCAGAGTTGCTGCCGTACAGCACCAGCGACCTGAGTTCGACCCCGGATGGTGTCTGCTGCCGTGTTCAGAAGGAATAGGAGTAGAATTAGGCCATTCAGTCATGGCTGATCATCTCTCTCTCCTAACCTCATTCTCCTGCCCTCTCCCCATAATCTCTGACATCCATACTAATCAAGAATCTATCTATGCCTTAAAAATATCCACTGACTTGGCCTCTAAGTTAGCGATGTTACAAACCTTATCTTCAGCGGCGCTGCAGTTCTGCCACTGGCCGTGTGAGCCACTTTGGTGGCTTCGAGGGGGAGTGATTAAAATGCCGTTTTCTCCTGCCCGTCGGAGGCGAACTTCCTCAGGCTGCCAGCTGCTGCAGAACAATCGACTGGGCTTCCATTCTCGGAAGTTTTAAAAAAAAATTGCGGGACAATTTAATCGCTGGAGTAAAATAAAAATATATTTCTAACGCCCTCAATGCCTACAACGGGATGGATCTCAAGTAGGGGACAAAACATAATGTAAGTTGTATATTTTACATATAAACTTGCTTCTTAGGATGACTTTAAACCAAAGTAATCGGCGAAAATGGGACTTTGGCTCCATATGAACCCGGCAGTGTTTTTCCTGCCGATATGGGGTTCAAATTCACTGCAACCGCAACGTTCCAATCAATCGCGTTCCACAAACTAAAACCCACTCGCAAGATGATTTAAATGCCCAATAATTTACGGGAATGAAACATTAAATTACTTCCATTTGGCCTATAAATTCATAGCAATGAGATTTAAAAATCATGTTATATTGCGAATTCTTATGTGAATGTTATTTGGACACTTAGGCTATTTTAACAAATGGATAGATGTTTAGATCTAGTAATTAAATTTTGTAATTAGCTACAATTAGGTAACAAACTAATTATATGCTTTAATTTCAAGTCATCCAAGTAAGATTGTTTCATATTTGTTTCAAAATGCTTCAATCTATAATAACTGAAATTTTCATTCAGATCTCTTAATTTTTAAGAAAGTTATGGGCTTTTGACTGTCCTCGATCACAGCTATTGAGTTAAGTCAATGGAAAAGCAATAGGGAACAAGATGCTAATTTCCGAGTATGAAAATGGCCATAACTTTTTTAATACTGAAGATGTGAAAGTGAATTAGGTGTCAAATTAAACTTCTTTTTATGATATATCTGATGGGATAAATTGCAGACGATTTTTAAAATCACAAAATATTGTAACTATCTGTGGCAATAGAAATTAAAGTGGACTGTATTACAAAGAAACTAATCGGGTGGAGTTGACATTTTTCTATTGTTTACTTGGTCTGCAACAGATGCGGATAAGGTTGCTAACAATTGGGCGGTACAAAGCTGCCGCCTTACAGCGCCTGAGACCCGGTTCAATCCTGACTACAGGTACTGTCTGCACGGAGTTTGTACGTTTTCCCTGTGACCGTGTGGGTTTTCTCCCGGTGCCCTGGTTTCCTCCCACACTCCAAAGATGTGCATGTTTGCAGGTTGATTGGCTTCTGTAAATTGTACATTGTCCCTAGTGTGTAGGGTAGTGCTAGTGTACGGGGTGATTTATGGTCGGTGTGGACTCGGTGGGTCAAAGGACCTGTTTCCAACACTGTAAGTCTAAAGTAGTTACAACATCCACTGCAGTAGGCAAAGGTCTCGTTAATTTTAAATTATTGACATTTAGATTGATTTTTCTGATGCTTTTACACCCTGTTTGGCAAAGGATCATCTTTTGAACAAATAATTAACCCTACTTGATATTAGGATCTATATTCTCTCCTCCCATTTCAAACTACAGGGAGTCCAAGGCAATGAAAGATAAGAGTGTCCCCAATCACATTCCAGGAGTCATATACTAGAGCATCTTTCAAACCATTATACCCTTAGCACCATGCACCACAGAAACAGGCCTTTCAAACCAACTTGCCCAAACCAGCCAAGATGCCCATTTTCTACGCCAGTCCTACCTGCCCACGTTTGGCCCATACCCCTCGAAACATTTTCTACCCATCTACCTGTTCCGTTGGCTTCTAAATATTGTGTAGTTCCTGCCACAACTACCTCCTCTGGCAGCTCTCACTCAAAACCCAACACCCCTCAGATTCCTATTAAATCTTGCCCCTCTCACCTTAAATCCATGTCTTGATTCCCCTCCCGGGATAAAACACCCTCTGCATTCACTCTTTCTATTCCCCTCATGATTTTATACACCTCTATATGATCACCTCTCAGCCATCTGTACCACTACACCCACCACCCTCTGTGTGAAAAAGCTGCCCCTCAGGTCCCTATTACAGGTCCCACACAGAGAATGGTGAATCTGTGGAATTCTCTGCCACAGAAGGCAGTCGAGGCCAGTTCATTGGCTATATTTAAGAGGGAGTTAGATGTGGCCCTTGTGGCTAAAGGGATCAGGGGGTATGGAGAGAAGGCAGGTACAGGATACTGAGTTGGATGATCAGCCATGATCATATTGAATGGCGGTGCAGGCTCGAATTGCCGAATGGCCTGCTCCTGCACCTATTTTCTATGTTTCTATGTTTCTAAATCTTTCCCCTCTCACATTGAGGTTGGTGTATGGAATGAGCTGCCAGAGGAGGCATTGACTATCGCAACGTTTAAGAAGCAATTGGACAGGTACATGGATATGAGAAGTTTGGAGGGATATGGGCCAAATGCAGGCAGGTGGGACACGTGGCCGGTGTGGGCAAGATGGGCCAAAGGGCCAAAGGGCCACACTGCATCACTCTATATCCTCTGACTCTTGCCCCTTATGAGAGAAACCAGAATCTCATTAAAGTTTGCGTCTGTTGTAGACTTTGAACTAAACAGCACGGAAACAAGCTCCTGTGTTTTCAACATTTCACATTTCCAAATGTTTTATTCAGAAGTCACAAATATATTGCAGCAATGGTAGATGTGCTGCCATACAGCACCGGAGACCCGGGTTCCATCCTGACTGTGGGTGCTGTCTGTGGGGAGTTTGCATGTTCTCCCCGTGACCGCATGGGATTTTCTTCGGGTGCTCATACGGTCATAGAAGCAGAGTTAGGCCATTCGGCCCATCGAGCTTAATCCGCCACTCAATCATGGCCCATCTTTATCTCCCTCCTAACCCCATTTTGCTGCCTTCTCCCCATAACCCCTGACTAACACCGGTGCCCCGGTTTCCTCTCACACTTCAAAGATATATGGGATTGTAGGTTAATTGGCTTCAGTAAATTGTCCCTAGCATGCAGGAACTAGTGCATCCTATCTAATCATTGGTCGGCGGGGAAACAGTGGGCCGAAGGGCCTGTTTCCATGCTGTGTTTCTGCTATAAAGTAATATTTGAGCCGTGGAAGAATGCCATGCACCTACCGCAATTCTTTTGTACACCTTTCCACGGCCATTTTCGACGCTGACGCGAATGATGACACTTTCCTTGATGGACTGAGGAAGTGACATTGTGGAGCTGCGGGAAGTCCCCGAGATAGTGTCGTTGTTGTCCTTGGAATCATTGAGGCAGCAAGGCAAGCAAAAAATGTTGCGGAGAAAAGATGACAGTCGGGAAGAGGCCTTGTCCATCGAGTGGGTGGATGGTAATGATTCTTTTGGCTGGAAAACAAAACAGTAAGGATGAGAATTTAGATATTTCCAATCCAACTTTTCAGTTCTATCCTCAAGCCAGGCTGCTCCCATCCTCTATATAGGATGTGGTGATCTTATAGACGTGTATGAAATCATGAGATTAGTTGCTGCCTCACAGATCCAGTGACCAGGGTTCGATCCTGACATCAGGAGCTGTCCATGCGGAGTTTGCACATTCGCCCTGTGAACATGTGGGTTTCCTCCGGTTTCAAGTGTCATGAATGTTTTATTGTCATATCCCATTTCCTCTCACATTCCAAAGATGTGCAGGGTTATTGGTTATTTAGCTTCTGTAAATTGTCCTTAGTGTGTAGCATAGAACTAATGAATGGGGTGATCGCTGGTCGGCACAGACTCAGTGGGACGAAGGGACTGTTTCTCTAACGTAAACTAAACTAAATATTGGTGTGATGCACTTGCAACATGCAAAGCTTCACTTGTAATGTATTGCTTCTGCATAACACAACGACTGCTTAAAAAGCAGCCAAGTCTTATTTGAGTGACTTTACAGATACAGTGCGGAAACAGGCTCTTCAGCCCACCGAGTCCACACCGACCGGCGATCCCCACACACTATCCTCACACCCGGGGTAATTTACGACTTGCAGAAGCCAAGTAACCTACAAACGTGCACGTCTTTGGAGTGTGAGAGGAAGCCGGAGCACCCGGGGAAAACCCACGTGGTCACAGGGTGAACGTAAACTCCGTACAGGCAGCGCCCGTGGTCAGGATCGAACATGGGTCTCTGGCGCTGTAAGGCAGCAACTCTACCGCTGCGCCACAAAGTGCTGGAATAAGGCCGCTCACTCCATATATCTCAGCTTCACTTTATCCTTCCACAGGATCGACACGCCCAATCAAAGCTGCTCCACTTACCTGACCTCCACTAAGGATCATAAACCTGCCTTTCTCCAGACCAGGCCCCCCAGCAACTGCGGAGTTACTCCAGCACTTTGTCTTTTTATGTAAATGAGCATCTGCAGTTCCTTGCGTCCACCCGTCATTAGAATGCGTTAGACGAGAGATAGAGAGGGTGATATAAGGACTGCGGATGCTGGTTTACACTGAAGTTAGGCACGAAACATCACCCATTCCTCCTATCCAGAGATGCCGCCTGTCCCGCTAAGTTACTCCAGCATTTCGAGTCTATCATTGGTGTAAATTAGCATCTGCTGTTTTTTCCTATACAATTTGTCTGCTCTACATTTAGATGCAGATCCTCCCTACTGCACATTCACCCTCTTTATGTACGGCCCATCCATCCAATAGAGAGTTTGGGAGTTCAGCAGATGCATTTGGCCGTTGCTATGGGACTGGAGGCATCTTCTACCAAGTGGGAAATCGGTCCTTACCTTGGCATTTCCCATTTGCAAACCGTTCGGGTTACAAAGAGCTCCCGGGAAGAGAACCCAGTCGCAATCCGGGGATGAGCCAATTGACAATAGACAATAGGTGCAGGAGAAGGCCATTTGGCCCTTCGAGCCAGCACCGCCATTCAATGTGATCATGGCTGATCATCCTCAATCAGTACCCAGTTCCTGCCTTCTCCCCATATCCCCTGGCTCCGCTATCTTTAAGAGCCCTATCTAGCTCTCTCTTGAAAGTATCCAGAGCACCAGCCTCCACAGCGCTCTGAGGCAGAGAATTCCACAGAATTCATAACTCTCTGTGTGAAGAAGTGTTTCCTCGTCTCCGTTCTACATGGCTTACTCCTTATTCTCAAACTGCGGCCCCTGGTTCTGGACTCCCCCAACATTGGGAACATGTTTCCTGCCTCTAGCGTGTCCAAACCCGATATAATCTTATATGTTTCAATAAGAACTCCTCTCATCCTTCTAAACTCCAGAGTGTACAAGCCCAGCCGCTCAATTCTCTCAGCATATGACAGTCCCGCTATCCCGGGAATTAACCTTTTGTAAACCTACGCTGCACTCCCTCAATAGCAAGAATGTCCTTCTTCAAATTAGGGGACCAATACTGTACACAATGGTCTGACTAGGGCCCTGTACAACTGCAGAAGGACCTCTTTGCTCCTATACTCAACTCCTCTTGTTATGAAGGCCAACATGCCATTCACTTTCTTCACTGCCTGCTGTACCTGCATGCTTATTTTCATTGACTGATGAGCAAGGAACCCCAGATCCCATTGTATATCCCATTTTCCAAAATTGACACCATTTAGATAGTAATCGGTCTTCCTGGTTTTGCTACCAAAGTGGATAACCTCACATTTATCCACATTAAACTGCATCTGCCATGCACCAGCCCACTCACCCAACCTGTCGAAATCACCCTGCATTCTCATAGCATCATCCTCACAGTTCACACTGCCACCCAGCTTTGTGTCATCTGCAAATTTGCTAATGTTACTTTGAATCCCTTCATCTAAATCATTGATGTATGTTGTAAATATCTGCGGTCCCAGCACTGAGCCTTGCGGTACCCCACTAGTCACTGCCTGCCATTCTAAAAGGGACCCGTTAATCCCTACTCTTTGGTTCCTGTCTGCCAACCACTTCTCTATCCATGTCAGCACTCTACCCCCAATACCATGTGCCCTAAATTTGCCCACTAATCTCCTATGTGGGACCTTATCAAATGCTTTCTGAAAGTACAAGTACACCACATCCACTCTCCCCCCCTCCCTTGTCCATTTTCCTCGTTAGATCCTCAATAAGTTCCAGAAGATTAGTCAAGCATGATTTCCCCTTCGTAAATCCATGCTGACTCGGACCGATCCTGTTAATGCTATCCAAATGCCATTATTTAATCTTTTAATGATTGACTCCAGCATATTCCCCACCACCGATGTCAGGCTAACTGGTCTATAATTCCCTGTTTTCTCTCTCCCTCCTTTCTTAAAAAGTGGGATAACATTAGCTACCCTCCAATCCACATGAACTGATCCTGAATCTATAGAACATTGGAAAATGATCACCAATGCATCCACGATATCTAGAGCCACTTCCTTAAGTATCCTGGGATGCAGACCATCAGGACCTGGGGATTTATCAGCCTTCATTCCCATCAGTCTATCCAACACTATTTACTGCCTAATGTGGATTTCCTTCAGTTCCGAGTACATCAGAAGTGTCCTCCTTAGTGAAGACGGATCCAAAGTACCTGTTCAACAGATCTGCCATTTCCTTGTTCCCCATAATAAATTCACCTTTTTCAGTGTTCAAGGGTCCAACTTTGGTCTTTACCAATTTTTTCCTCTTTACATAACTAAATAAGCTTTTACTATTCTCTTTTATATTCTTGGCTGGCTTACTTTCGTACCTCATCTTTTGTCCCCATATTGCCTTTTTAGTTATTTTCTGTTGCTCCTTAAACATTACCCAATCCTCTTGCTTCCCGCTCATCTTTGTTATGTTGTACTTCTTCTCTTTTACATTTAAATTGTCCCTGACGTCCCTTGTCAGCCACGGTCGCCCCTTACTCCCCTTGGAATCTTTCTTCGTATTTGGAATGAACTGATCCTGCACTTTCTGTATTATTCCCAGAAATACATACCATTGTTGTTCCACTGTCATCCCTGCGAGGGTATCTTTCCAGTCAACTTTGGCCAGCTCCTCCCTCATGACTCCATAGTCGCTTTTATTCAACTGTAACACTGACACCTCCGATCTACTCTCCTCCCTCTCCAATTGTAGATTACACTTGACCATATTGTGGTCACACCCTCCTAATGGCTCCTTGACCTCAAGTTCCTTTATCAAATCCAATTCAATACATAACACTAAATCCAGAATTGCCTTCTCCCTGGTTGGCTCCAGCACAAGCTGCGCTAAGAATCCATCACGGAGGCACTCCACAAACTCCCTTTCTTGAGGTCCAGTACTAACCTGATTTTCCCAGTCTACCTGCATGTTGAAATCTCCCATAACAACTGTAGCATTACCTATACTACATGCCAGTTTTAATTCCTGAATCTACTTGCACCCTATGTCCAGGCTACTGTTTGGGGGCCTGTAGTTATGTCCCATTAGGGACTTTTTACATACAATTCCTTAGTTCTATCCATACTGACTCCACATCTCCTGTTTCAATGTCACCCCTTGTAAGGGACTGAATTTCATTCCTCACCAACAGAACTACCCCAGCCCCTCTGCCCACCTGTCTGTCTATTCTATAGGAGGTATACCCTTGAATATTCAGTTCCCATCACCGGCCCTCTTGCAGCCATGTCTCTGTAATTCCCACAACAAGCCGTGCGCGTGAGTTTAGTTTTAGTTTTAGAGATGCAGAGTGGAAACAGGCCCTTCAGCGCACCAAGTCTGCGAAGGATATTTAAAATAAAAGGGCTGTTTAAAGTTCACAAGCTGAACCTTTTTAAAAAAAATCGAATTTGAAGGAAAAATGAAGAATTATAATGAAAATGTTCCCAAGAGCTGGCATATTCCGGGGAGCACATGGTAATTTTGATAACCAATTCGACAGAGATTTTTGGGTCTCCAATTCATGGTTCAAAGATGCAAAAAGTTGGGTCTTCAAGTGAAGCTTTGACTAAGTCAAACCTTATTTTAAAATAATTTTAAATTAAAAGGAGACTGCAGATGCTGTCAACGAGCTCATGTGGAAGAATAAGCAACGGTTAAACAAGCCAATTTATTTCATTTGAAGTGAAAATGCAATTTGTCCAACTTAAACTAGTTTGCCTGACCCATGGATATTTGCCCAGCCTCAAAGATTCACGTTTTGTCAAAAAAAACGTTTTTTCAAAAAAAAAGCATGATTAGTCCAAAACGGAATAGATTATTCTACAGAGGCATCGTTTAAGACTCGGCTGAATCCAACATTGCTAAAGCACTACCATAATTAACTTGTTTAAGAAAGAAATGCAGATGCTGGAAAAATCGAAGGTTGACAAAAATGCTTGAGAAACTCAGCGGATGAGGCAGTATGCATCTAGACGCTGCCTCACCTGCTGAGCTTCTCCAGCATTTTTGTCTACCATAATTAATTCACTCCCTTCACCCAGGAGGTGGGTATATGGAACAAGCTGCCAGAGGAGGTAGTGGAGGCTGGTACAATGGCATTTAGAAGATATTTGGACAGGATTATTTGGACTAATTGTCTGTTTCTCTAATATACACTGAACTTTTTTTGCTGTTTAGTAAGGGTTTTACAGTGCAATATGTTTACACTACTGTTGTGCAGCTACGTAACCCGCTCCATGACACACTGAGGAGCACCTTCAGCAACAGACTGGTTCCACCAAGATGTAGCACAGAACGCCACAGGAGATCCTGCTTCCCCGTGGCTATCAAACTGTACAATCCCATCCCCTTCTGTCGTGGGGTAGACTGACTACCCCTCTCCCCCTCCCCAATCTTTGCACATCCCCAATCCTTTCCACTCATCACTTTAATTTCATGTTTCATGTTTAGTTTAGTTTAGTTTAGTTTAGAGATACAGCGCAGAAACAGGCCCTTCGGCCCACCAGGTCCGCGGCGACCAGCGATCCCCGCACATTAACACTAACCAGCGATCATCCCGTACACTAGCACTACTCCACACACTAGGGACAATTACAATGTTACCGAAGCCAATTAACCTACAAACCTGTACGTCTGGAGTGTGGGAGAAAACCGAAGATCTCGGAGAAAACCCACGCAGGTCACGGGGAGAACGTACAAACTCCGTATAGACAGCACCAGTAATCGGGATCGAACCTGGGTCTCCGGCGTGCATTCGCTGTAAGGCAGCAACACTACCGCTGCACCACCATGACCGTCTTTATCTTGTGTTTCATGGCTGTTGGCAGATCAATTTCCCTCCTTGGATAGATAAAGTTCTATCGTATCGTAAGTCAGTATTTAATTGGTCATTTTGTGACATATGACAATAAAACACTCTTGACTCTTGACAGGTACATGGATAGGATAGGTATGGAGAGATGTGGAACTAGTGTAGATGGAGCATCTTGGTCAATGTGGGCAAGACAAAATGTGCAGGAACAGCAGATGCAGGTTTACACTGAAGACAGACACAAAATGCTGGAGAAAATCAGCGGGACAGGCAGATTACAACAGCGATATGAATTTGATTTCTACAACTTCAAGTAACCCTTGCCTTCCCTCTCTCTCCATCCCTCCCCCACCCTAGTTCTCCCACTAGCTTCATTGTCCTGTGAAACGTCATCTATCCATGTTCGCCGGAGATGCTGCCTGACCCGCTGAGTTACTCCAGCACTCTGTGAAACGTCACCTATCCATGTTCTTCACAGATGCTGCCTGACCCGCTGAGTTACTCCAGCACTCTGTGAAACGTCACCTATCCGTGTTTTCCACAGATGCTGCTTGACCTGCTGAGTTACTCCAGCACTCCGTGAAATGTCATCTATCCATGTTATATCCATATAACCATATAACAATTACAGCACGGAAACAGGCCATCTCGGCCCTTCAAGCCCGTGCTGAACACTTATTTTCCCCTAGTCCCATCTACCTGCACTCAGACCATAACCCTCCATTCCTTTCCCATCCATATACCTATCCAATTTATTTTTAAATTATGAAATTGAACCTGCCTCCACCACTTCCACTGGAAGCGCATTTCACACAGCTACCACTCTCTGAATAAATAAGTTCCCCCTCATGTTACCCCTAAACTTCTGCCCTTAATTCTCAAGTAATGTCCTCTTGTTTGAATCTTCCCTGCTCTCAATGGGAAAAGCTTATCCACGTCAACTCTGTCTATCCCTCTCATCATTTTAAAGACCTCTATCAAGTACCCCCTTAACCTTCTGTGCTCCAAAGAATAAAGACCTAACTTGTTCAACCTTTCTCTGTAACTTAGTTGCTGAAACCCAGGCAACATTCTAGTAAATCTCCTCTGTACTCTCTCTATTTTGTTGACATCCTTCCTATAATTAGGCGACCAAAATTGTACACCATACTCCAGAATTGGCCTCACCAATGCCTTGTACAATTTTAACATTACATCCCAACTTCTATACTCAATGCTCTGATTTATAAAGGCCAGCACACCAAAAGCTTTCTTTACCACCCTATCTACATGAGATTCCACCTTCAGGGAACTATGCACAGTTATTCCTAGATCCCTCTGTTCAACTGCATTCCTCAATTCGCTACCATTTATTTACCATGTACGTCCTATTTTGATTTGTCCTGCCAAGATGTAGCACCTCACACTTATCAGCATTAAACTCCAACTGCCATCTTTCAGCCCACTCTTCCAAATGGCCTAAATCTCTCTGTAGACTTTGAAAATCTACTTCATTATCCACAACACCGCCTATCTTAGGATCATCTGCATACTTACTAATCCAATTTACCACACCATCATCCAGATAATTGATGTATATGACAAACAACAGTGGACCCAACACAGATCCCTGAGGCACCCCACTAGTCACCGGCCACCAACCTGACAAACAGCCATCCACCATTACTCTCTGGCATCTCCCATTCAGCCACTGTTGAATCCATCTTGCTACTCCATCATTAATACCCAACAATTGAACCTTCTTAACCAACCTTCCATGAGGAACCTTGTCAAAGGCCTTACTGAAGTCCATATAGACAACATCCACTGCTTTACCCTCATCAATTTCCCGAGTAAACTTTTCAAAAAATTCAAGAAGATTAGTCAAACATGACCTTCCAGGCACAAATCCATGTTGACTGTTCCTAATCAGACCCTGTTTATCCAGATGCTTATATATATTATCTCTAAGTATCCTTTCCATTAATTTGCCCACCACTGACGTCAAACTAACAGGTCTATAATTGCTATGTTTACTCTTAGAACCCTTTTTAAACAATGGAACAACATGCGCAGTACGCCAATCCTCCGGCACTATTCCCTTTTCTAATGACATTTGAAATATTTCTGTCAGTGCCCCAGGGAATATCCTGTCAGGACCTGAAGACTTATCCACTTTTATATTTTTCAAAAGTGTCAGTACTTCCTCTTCTTTGAATCTCATAGTTACCATAGCTACTCTATTTGTTTCCCTTACCTCACATAATTCAATATCCTTCTCCAGAGATGTTCTCCAGAGATGCTCCCTAACATTTGTCGTTTCAGATCTGGACCCTTACGGTTTGAGTGGGCCAGTGGAGTAGAGAAGCCAAGACAGCTGTTGCACCGACAGTGGATATAAAAAGGTCCAGAGAGGGTAGAAGGCTGGGTTGGGGGACAAGCGGGGGAGGGGGGAGGGGGGGGGAAGCGGTGGGGGAATGTTGGAGACTGGATGGATAGAATTCTCTCCCATAAAGAAAAGCTCAGAGGTGGCAGAAGAGCCCTACGTCCCTATGTTCCCAATGTAGGGTGAGTCCAGAACCAGGGGGTCACAGTTTAAAAATAAGACACGCTGAATCACTCCACTTTTTATCTTGGTCTATTAACAGATTCAGATCTACCTTAGATCTCCTTTTGTCAGCCTGCTTGGCGCTCTGCTTTTGCACCGGCATTCTTGATATTCTTTTCTTGGTTTATTATCCGTACAGTGATGGTTCAAGTTTTGATCTTTCGTGGCTACTAGCTCTTCCAATGTCTGGCAATATGGGTTTGGTGCACTCACTTCAAGTTGACAGATGAAATGGAGCCCGTCTCTCATGGTTACGGATGCAGTTCACTATGAGGTCGCCGGCCAGGCACATTATGAGGTCACCTCTGATTATGATGGTTTACAAACTTGCGATCTTACGAATGGAAGGCAGGCCCAGAAGGGAATAAACCACTTCACCATATGACCACAGGTCACAGTGGTTATAGCCAACTGGAATCAAATGTTAGATACAAGGAACTCAGTTCAATTGAGTTTATTGTCACGTGCACAGAGAAATGCTTTTTGTCGCATGTTCAAAACAGTCAGCAGAAAGACAACGCATGATTACAATTGAGCTATTTACAATGTATAGATACATGGTAAGGGAATAACGTTTAGTGCAAGGTAAAGCCAGCAAGGATAGTCCGAGGGTCACCAATGAGGTAGATAGTAGTTCAGAACTGCTCTCTGGTTGTGGTAGGATGATTCAGTTGCCTGATAACAGCTGGTAACAAACTGTACCTGAATCTGGAGGTGTGCTTTTTCACACCTCTGTACCTTTCCTAATTTGAGGAAGGACATTCTTAATATTGAGGGAGTGCAGCGTAAGTTCACCAGGTTAATACCCGGGATGGCGGGACTTACGTATGATGAAAGAATGGGTCGACTGGGCTTGAATTCGCTGGAAATGAGAAGGATGAGAGGATATCTTATAGAAACATATAACATTCTTAAAGGAGTGAAGGCTAGATGCAGGAACAATGTTCCCGATGTTGGGGGAGTCCAGAACCAGGGGTCACAGTTTAAGAATAACTGGTTAGGCCATTTAGGACTCAGAAGAGGGAAAACTTTTTCACGCAGAAAATCTGTAGAATTCTCTGCCACAGAAGGCAGTGGAGACCAATTCACTGGATGTTTTCAAGAGAGTGTTGATGTGGCTCTTAGGGCTAACAGAATCAAGGGATATGGGGAGATAGCAGGAATGGGGTATTGATTTTGGATGATCAGCCAAAATCATATTGAAAGGCGGTGCTGGCTCGAAGGTCCGAATGGCCTACTCCTGCACCTATTTTCTATGTTTCTACATCATGGTGAGTCCAGCACTCATTGACGTCTGGTCCTGAAGAAGGGTCCTGAACCAAAACGTCACGCACCCATGTACTCCAGAGATGCTGCTCAACCCGCTGAGTTACTCCAGCACTCTGTTCCTTCATGGTCTGGCTGGTGTCTTGCTTATATGAAAGAGCTACATTGCCAATGCACACAAGCTCCAACTTTGCTGTCAACATGAAACTGTTGACAGTTCAAGAAATGAAATACGTTGATGAAACCCGAGTGATGGACAAGATAATGCTTCACAGGAGAAAGTTAAATCTGCATTGAATTAAACTCCACTTGTAGAAACTAAACTAAAGGAAGCTGTTTCCAAAGGTTATGAGTTTGATTCTATTACTCCAGAAGTGAAGGGCAGGTGGGGGAGAATCTAAGGCAATTACACCCCTTCATTTGATCAATACAGGGGATAAGGGGTTGTCTTAATCTACTTATTACTGTCAAGAAATTAAAGGCAAACAATATTAACTCTCAAGTGTTTGGTTTGAGATACAGTGTGGCAACGGGCCCTTTGGCCCACCGAGTCCACGCCGACCAGTATTCACCTGTACACCCGCACTATCCTACACACTGGGGACTTTTTACCAAAGCCAATTAACCTACAAACCTGCACGTCTTTGGAGTGTGGGAGGAAACCGGAGCACCCGTAGAAAACCCACGCGGGTCACGGGGAGAACGTACAAACTCTGTACAGACAGCACCTGGGTCACCAGCGCTGTGAGGCAGCAACTCTACCGCTGAGCCACACTACCTTGTTGGGGGAAAATACTTAAAAAGCAGCAGAATATTTTTGACATTTACCAAATGAGAGTTGTCTATACCCAAAGTGTGTGTAGTTTGTTCCTGGCACGAAATTACTTCTGCTTTATCAGTTTCACACTTAACTCTATAAACCTAAAGACTCCATTGTTGGAATGCAATTCAATATTTGACAAATCTGAACACCTTAACAGACAGATATAAAGCACACAGAGGGGTTACTGGAGTACATTTTCCTTTTGTAGTCCCTGAGAAATCAATGGCAGTGGCAGAGGGTTGTTCTGATGTTCTTAGCCATGCCAATCCAGATACGATTGAATGACGGAGAGGGCGATGTGCCAAATGGAGAAGGAACATCTCATTGGGTTTTAAAGTTTGCAGAGGGCTAACATACAACTTCCTTAGCATCAAGTGAATTGATCAGCATGGTGGCGCAGCGATAGACTAAGAGTTGCTGCCTTACAGTGCCAGAGACCCAGGTTCGATCCTGACTACGCATGCTTGTAGTTTGTACGTTCTCCCTGTGACCCGCGTGGGTTTCCTTTGGGTGCTCTTGTTTCCTCCCACATTCTAGAGATGTGCCGATGTGTAGGCTGTGTGCTGAGCCCCCTCCTCTACTCCCTCTTCACCTACGACTGCACACCTGTATATAGTACTAACACCATCATCAAGTATGCAGATGATACAACGGTGATTGGCCTCATCAGCAACAACGATGAGTAGGCCTATAGGGAGGAGGTCCAGTTCCTAGCAGCATTGTGCGCTGACAACAACCTGGCCCGTAACTCCAAGAAGACCAAGGAGCACATTGTGGACTACAGAAAGTCTAGGGGCGGCACGCACTCCCCTATCCATATTAACGGGACGGAGGTGGAACGTGTGTCCAGCTTCAGGTTTCTGGTGGTCAACATCTCTGATGACCTCTCTTGGACCCACAATACCTCAACATTGGTCAAGAAGGCTCACCAGCGTCTCTTCTTCCTGAGGAGACTAAAGAAGGTCCATCTGTCTCCTCAGATTCTGGTGAACTTCTACCGCTGCACCATCGAGAGCATCCTTACCAACTGTATCACAGTATGGTATGGCAACTGCTCTGTCTCCGACCGGAAAGCACTGCAGAGGGTGGTGAAAATTGCCCAACGCATCAGCGTTCCTCACTCCCCTCCATTGAGTCTGTCCAAAGCAAGCGATGTCTGCGAAGAGCGCGCAGCATCGTCAAGGACTGCTCTCACCCCAGCCACAGACTGTTTACCCTCCTCCCATCCGGGAGGCGCTACTGGTCTCTCCGTTGCCGGACCAGCAGGTCCAGGAACAGCTTCTTCCCTGCGGCTGTTACACAACTTAACTTTGCACCTTGGTGATTGCCGGTCACCCAACCCAGACACTCCTTCCCACAGAAAAATTGCACTACTGCTAATGTATGTACATATATATATTTTGCTGTTCATTATTCTATGTTCGCCCTTCTGGGTGAGAGGCTAACTGCATTTCGTTGTCTCTGTACTGTACACTGAACAATGACAATAAAGATTGAATCTGAATCTGAAACCTGCATGTCTTTGGATTGTGGGAAGAAACTGAAGATCTCGGAAAAAACCCCACGCAGGTCAAGGGGAACATGTACAAATCTGTACTGACAGCACCCGTAGTCAGGATCGAACCCGGGTCTCTGGCACTGCAAGCAGTGTAAGCCAGGAACTCTACTGCTGCACCACCGTGCCCGCCTCTTTTCCCCTGGACAGAGATGGAATACTAGAGGGCATAGCTTTAACGAGAGTGGGGCAAAGTTTAAAGATGTTTGGAGCAAGTTATAAGAGGTTAGAGTGCACCTTGAGTGTGTTGCCAGCGGTGGTGGAGGCAGATACAACAGTGGCATTTAACAGGTTTTTGGATAGGCAGGGAATGGAGGGATAATGATAATGTGCAGACAGATAAGAGTTGGCAGTGGTGTCATGTTTAGCACAGGCATTGTGGGCCGAAGGGCCTGTTCCTGTGTTGTACTGTTCTATGTTTTATACCTCAGGTTATCAATCTTTATCTTTAACAAAGGGTTTGGTGGGGAAGGGAATGAGATGAGTAAAGACAAGCTGATTTAAACTTTAGGGATAAACAGGCCCTTCAGCCCACCGGGACCAAACTGACCAGCGATCACCCCGTACGCTAGCACTACCCTACGCACAAGGGACAATTTACAAATTTTCCGAAGCCAATTAACCTAGAAAACCTGCAGGTCTGTGGAGTGTGGGAGGAAACCGGAGCAAGTGGAGAAAATCCACGCTGTCCCAGGGAGAAGGTACAGGCAGCATCCCCGGTCAGGATTGACCCCGGGTCTCTGGCGCTGTAAGGCAGCAACTCCACCGCTGCGCCACCGTGCCGCCCAAATAGTTGCACATCAGATTAGACACGTTAGGAAGAAGAACGTGTCCAACATTGTAGATTCAATTGCGGAGTTCGATTACTTCAGGAATATATAAATGCTAGACGCAGCTGTTATAATCATATAGAAACATAGAAAATAGGTGCAGGAGTAGGCCATTCGGCCCTTCGAGCCTGCACCGCCATTCAATATGATCATGGCTGATCATCCAACTCAGTATCCTGTACCTGCCTTCTCTCCATACCCCCTGATTCCTTTAGCCACAAGGGCCACATCTAACACCCTCTTAAATATAGCCAATGAACTGGCCTCAACTACCTTCTGTGGCAGAGAATTCCAGAGATTCACCACTTATAACCATATAACAATTACAGCACGGAAAACAGGCCATCTCGGCCCTACAAGTCCGTGCCGAACACTTATTTTCCCCTAGTCCCATCTACCTGCACTCAGACCATAACCCTCCATTCCTTTCCCATCCATATACCTATCCAATTTATTTCTAAATGATAAAATCGAACCTGCCTCCACCATTTCCACTGGAAGCTCATTCCACACAGTTACCACTCTCTGAGTAAAGAAGTTCCCCCTCATGTTACCCCTAAACTTCTGTCCCTTAATTCTCAAGTCATGTCCTCTTGTATGAATCTTCCCTACTCTCAATGGGAAAAGCTTATCCACGTCTACTCTGTCTATCCCTCTCATCATTTTAAAGACCTCTATCAAGTCCCCCCCTTAACCTTCTGCGCTCCAAAGAATAAAGACCTAACTTGTTCAACCTTTCTCTGTAACTTAGTTGCTGAAACCCAGGCAACATTCTAGTAAATCTCCTCTGTACTCGCTCTATTTTGTTGACATCCTTCCTATAATTAGGCGACAAAAATTGTTCTTGTATCAGATTGGTAAAAGGAACCCTAAGAAGGAAAAATAATCATTCATTCCTCCTGCCACCATTAACCTTGGCAAGTAGGATAGGAGGCACAGGTCAGTGGGGCCGAATGGCCCGATTTGCACAAATTAAATGGAGCAGTCTACTGGGGTCACCAAACCCACAAAGTGTCTCGACCCAAAAACTCATTCATTCCTACTCTCCAGAGATGCTGCCTGTCCCGCTGAGTTACTCCAGAACTTTGTGTCTATCTCTGGTGTAAACCAACACCTCCCTCTCTCTGGCTCCCACCCCCCCCCCCCCCTGTAAATAATCAATAAATCACCAAATAAACTACACGTCTGGGGGAATAAACCCGGTAAAACTGGGGTAAATAATGTTATAAACACACAGGGGAACAAAATAAACCCAGTCTGGGGTAAAACTGGGGTAAATAATGTTATAAACACACAGATAAACAAAATAAACCGGGTCTGGGGTAAAACTGGGGTAAATAATGTTATAAACACACGGGAGCAAAATACACAAACAGCCCCACAGCCATCAGGTTATTGAACTCAACTCAAACAAAACTCTGAACATTAATAGCCCATTATCAGTTCATTTACACTATATCTGTTTTATTTATTCATGTGTGTATATATTCATACAATGGTATATGGACACACTGATCTGTTCTATATTCATGCCGTCTATATTGTGTTGTGCTGAAGCAAAGCAAGAATTTCATTGTCCTATCTGGGACACATAAGAATAAACTCTCTTGAATCTTGAATAAACCCAGTCTGGGGTAGAACTGGGGTAAATAATGGTATAAACACACAGGACAGCGGAATAAACCCGGTCTGGGGTAAAACTGGGGTAAATAATGTTATAAACACACAGGGAAGCAGAATAAACTGGGCTGTGGAGTTGTTCCCAAAACATCCGATCCCGACCCCTCGGTAAAATAATTCTAAATCTGCTGTGATGACATTACACAAGTTGGAATTTCATAAGATCCACATGAATCATCAGGCTGCCTTTTAAACCCATGTCTATAAAGTTTTGAGTCTAACGGTTGTAGCTGTGCTATTGTGGCTTTTTTAAATGTATATTCTTGAAATAAAAACCATAATTCATTATGCTTAAAGAAAAAAAAAATTACAGGGAGGACCATGACAAAATTAAAATTCCATTGAATTAAGTAAAAATTATAAAAGCATTACTCCAAAATTGATTAAACTAAGGCCACAGGTATGAGCTAAATAGCTAAATTATGACCAAAAAAAATCTCATGTGCAATAGAAATTAAAAGTAAATGCCTAGGTAGTTAAGATGAATGGGGGGGGGGGGGGGGCAGGGAACTGGGGGGGAGAGAGGGGTCAAGTGAGCCAAGGAAGGGGGTAGGGAGCCTGGTGGGGGTGGGATCACATTGTTTGGGGGTGGGGAGGAGGGGGGAGGGAGTAAAGGGGGGTAAGGAGCAGGAGGCGGCAGGGGTAAGGGGCAGGGAGCCACAGGGAGGAGGTCACATTGTTTGGGGGTGGGGAGGGTGTTGCAGTTTAGGAAGTCAAACCAGGGCAGGATCTTCACTGTGAATGGCGGGGAGCTGGGGGAATGTGTGGAGCTGAGGAATCTAGGAGTGCAAGTATGAGTTGGGCTGAAGGCCTCTTTCCAATGCTGTATCACTCTATGAATCTATGACAAAGTGCTGGAGTAACTCAGCAGGTCAGGCAGCATCTGTGGACAAGATAGACACAAAGTGCTGGAGTAACTCAGCGGGTCAGGCAACATCATTGAACGGGTGACATTTTGGGTCCAGACCCTTCTTGGGTTTAGTTTAGTTTAGACATGCAGCGTGGAAACAGGTCTTTCGGCACACGGTGTCCGTGCCAACCAGCGACCACCCCGTACGCTAGCACTATCCTACGGACATTAGGGAAATTGTAACAATTTTGCGGAGTCCGATTAATCTACAACGCTGAACGTCTTTGAAATGTTGGAGGAAACCGGAGCACCCGGAGTAAAAACCCACGCAGGTCAAGGGGAGAACGTACAAACTCCACACAGACAGCACCCGTAGTCAGGATGGAGCCCGGGTCTCTGGCGGTGAGGCAGCAGCTGTACCGCTGCGCCACTGTGCCGCACAGAATTATATTAGTGATAATTAGTGATCATTTTTCAAAACTCTTTAGATTCTGGAGTAGTTCCTGAGGGTAGCTAATGTAACCCCACTTTTTAAAAAGGGAGGGAGAGAGAAAACGGGGAATTACAGACCAGATAGTCTAACATCGGTTGTGGGGAAACTGCTAGAGTCAGTTTTGAAAGATGGGATAGCAGCACATTTGGAAAGTGGTGAATTCATTGGACAAAGTCAGCATGGATTTATGAAAGGTAAATCATGTCTGACGAATCTTATAG
The DNA here is from genome assembly GCF_010909765.2 of Amblyraja radiata. Lineage (NCBI taxonomy): Eukaryota > Metazoa > Chordata > Chondrichthyes > Rajiformes > Rajidae > Amblyraja > Amblyraja radiata. The sequence continues at coordinate 3,288 of NW_022630743.1, read as the reverse complement.
AATTTTTCGAGGATGTAACTAGTAGAGTGGATAAGGAAGAACCAGTGGATGTGTTATATCTGGACTTTCAGAAGGCTTTCGACAAGGTCCCACATAAGAGATTAGTATACAAACTTAAAGCACACGGTATTGGGGGTTCAGTATTGATGTGGATAGAGAACTGGCTGGCAGACAGGAAGCAAAGAGTAGGAGTAAACGGGTCCTTTTCAGAATGGCAGGCAGTGACTAGTGGTGTACCGTAAGGCTTAGTGCTGGGACCCCAGCTATTTACAATATATATTAATGATTTGGACGAGGGAATTGAATGCAACATCTCCAAGTTTGCGGATGACATGAAGCTGGGGGCAGTGTTAGCTGTGAGGAGGATGCTAGGAGGCTGCAAGGTGACTTGGATAGGCTGGGTGAGTGGGCAAATGCATGACAGATGCAGTATAATGTGGATAAATGTGAGGTTATCCACTTTGGTGGCAAAAACAGGAAAGTAGACTATTATCCGAATGGTGGCCAATTAGGAAAAGGGGAGATGCAACGAGACCTGGGTGTCATGGTACACCAGTCATTGAAAGTAGGCATGCAGTGCAGCAGGCAGTGAAGAAAGTGAATGGTATGTTAGCATTCATAGCAAAAGGATTTAAGTATAGGAACAGGGAAGTTCTACTGCAGTTGTACAGGGCCTTGGTGAGACCACACCTGGAGTATTGCGTACAGTTTTGGTCTCCTAATCTGAGGAAAGACATTCTTGCCATAGAGGGAGTACAGAGAAGGTTCACCAGACTGATTCCTGGGATGGCAGGACTTTCATATGAAGAAAGACGGGATAGACTCGGCTTGTACTTGCTAGAATTTGGAAGATTGAGGGGGGATCTTATAGAAACTTACAAAATTCTTAAGGGGTTGGACAGGCTAGATGCAGGAAGATTGTTCCCGATGTTGGGGAAGTCCAGAACAAGGGGTCACAGTTTAAGGATAAGGGGGAAGTCTTTTAGGACCGAGATGAGAAAAACATTTTTCACACAGAGAGTGGTGAATCTCTGGAATTCTCTGCCACAGAAGGTAGTTGAGGCCAGTTCATTGGCTATATTTAAGAGGGAGTTAGATGTGGCCCTTGTGGCTAAAGTCATCAGGGGGTATGGAGAGAAGGCAGGTACAGGATACCGAGTTGGATGATCAGCCATGATCATATTGAATGGCGGTGCAGGCTCGAATGGCTGATTGGCCTACTCCTGCACTTATTTTCTATGTTTCTATGCTACACTTGTCGCTTTACCTCCCCCCTCAACTCCATTCAAGGACCCATGCAGTCGTTCCAGGTGCGACAGAGGTTCACCTCCAACCTCATCTATTGCATCCGCTGCTCTAGATGTCAGCTGATCTACATCGGTGAGACAAAGCATAGGCTTGGCGATCGTTTCAATGAACACCTCCGCTCGGTTCGCAATAACCAACCCGATCTCCCGGTGGCACAGCACTTCATCTCCCCCTCCCAATCTGACCTTTCTGTCCTGGGCCTCCTCCATGGCCAGAGTGATTCCCACCGTAAATTGGAGGAGCAGCACCTCATATTTCGCTTGGACAGTTTACACCCCAGCGGTATGAACATTGACTTCTCTAATTTCAGGTAGTCCCTACTTTCTCCTCCCCTTCCCAGCTCTCCCACAGCCCACTCTCCACCTCTTCCTTTCTTCTTCCCACCCCTCTCCTCTCCTCTCTCATATCAGTCTGAAGAAGGGTCTCGACCCGAAACGTTGCCTATTTCCTTCGCTCCATAGATGCTGCCTCACCCGCTGAGTTTCTCCAGCATTTTTCTGCCTTTGATTTTCCAGCATCTTCAGTTCTGCGTTAAACATGCGGTCTAATTCTGATCCTGTGTCTTCTGGTCGTCTCTGACTTGAGGAAATGCAAGCAGCCATTTTATGCAAAGAGCAACGAGTCAACGAGGACAATTATTGTCCCGCAGACAACTACTTTCCCAGGTGGATATCACGATGTGTGCAACAAACATTGATTGGCCACTGGTGGGCAAAGGGTTAATGTGGTCATTGGCTTGATTGAAGCTGGTTAGAAAATTGTCAGCTGCTGTGTATAAAAGGGGGAGTTGTGGGAGTGTCTGAGTGCAGTTGTACTGGGCTGTGGATGGGAGCAGTGGTCCTGGGCTGTGGATGGGAGCAGTGGTCCTGGGCTGTGGATGGGAGCAGTGGTCCTGGGCTGTGGATGGGAGCAGTGGTCCTGGGCTGTGGATGGGAGCAGTGGTCCTGGGCTGTGGATGGGAGCAGTGGTCCTGGGCTGTTGTGGATGGGAGCAGTGGTCCAGGGCTGTTGTGGATGGGAGCAGTGGTCCTGGGCTGTTGTGGATGGGAGCAGTGGTCCTGGGCTGTGGATGGGAGCAGTGGTCAGGGTAGAGAAAGAGTCTCCCCTTGTGTCTGATGTGGATCTACATCTCTAGGGCATGAGGTCGGTGAAAACACTCATCTCTCTCTACTGAATTGTGTTTGCTTCTTTGATTAATTGTGCTGACTTTTCCTTATAATTGTTGTCATTTGAAGTGTCCAGTGTTTTTAATTATTATTTTTTCTGGTGCGACTGGAACTGTGCTGTATCTCCGAACTAAAAGGATGTTTCCACTAATGGAGAGTCTTGGACCAGAGGGCACAGTGGCAGAATAAAAGGATGTATCTTTACTAAAGTGATGATACCCTAAACTTATCACAACTGAAATTGAATCTGGCTGATGTAAAATGTAGAAACAAAGACCTGTAGATGCTGGTTTATACCAAAGATAGACACATTGCCGGAGTAACCAGGTGGGTCAGGCAGCATCTCTGGACAAACAAGAGATTTGGGAATGGAACAGAAGGGTTCTTACCCAAAAATCAACCATTCCTTCTCATCCAGAGATGCTGCCTGACCCGCTGAGTTACTCCAACACCTCGAGTAGATGTGATTGTGCGCACACACACACACACACACACACACACACACACACACACACACAGAGATCACATTGAATGGCCTCCTCCTGCACCTATTGTCTGTTTCCACCAGCCGTGAGTAACTGAACTATCTATCATAATTTGACCGTTTCAATGGTACGAGGAATGATCAGAAGGTGCGATCCAGCTGTGAAATGATAGTAAATTTGAAGTGAAAGGTGTAATGTTGACTGGGCTTCAGCAAAAAAAAAAAAACATCCCATAGTGCAGGACCTTGATTCTAACCACTAATCGTCCCGCTCTCTTTTTGCTGACTGGACAGCACACAACCATGAAGCTTTTCACTGTACCTCTGTACA